>NW_028317821.1:5037500-5337500 GCF_062004578.1 Staurois parvus
GGGAGGGGCAGTGGGGAGTTGCACGATAGAAGGGCCAAATAGGAAGAGGCATATTAGAAGAGAGATAGACAGATTTAAGAAGGATGGAAGAAATACAGGTTATAACATATAATGTGAATGGGTTGAACTGTCCTGGGAAAAGATTTAAATTGTTTAAAGAATTACACCATAGGGCATCGTCAGTGGTGTTTTTACAGGAAACACATTTTGAGATAAAGTCAAATGTGAAATTAAAATCTAAATATTATCCAACATGGTATTACGCTGACTCCCCAATTAAAAGAGCAAAAGGGGTGGCAATAGGATTGGCAAAGAACATGAGATTTGAGCTGCAGGATAGAAGAACTGATCCGGAGGGGAGATTCCTGTTTTTGAAAGGTAAATTACAGGGAATCGAGTGTACATTAGCCAATATATATTGCCCCAACAAAAAGCCGGAGATCTATTTGAAGGGTCTGTTGAAAAAACTGATGGACTTTAAAAAAGGGCATTTGATAGTAGCAGGAGACTTAAATCTCTGTATGGACCCCCAAAAGGATGCAACCTCCCCTGTGC
This sequence comes from Staurois parvus, assembly GCF_062004578.1. Classification (NCBI taxonomy): domain Eukaryota; kingdom Metazoa; phylum Chordata; class Amphibia; order Anura; family Ranidae; genus Staurois; species Staurois parvus. Next base: position 5,038,056 of record NW_028317821.1, read on the forward strand.
GGAGAGAGAAGGGTGGGTCTCTGAGAGCTTTGAAGAAAGCGATCCACGAGTACCAACTGGTGGACACTTGGAGAATAATGCATATGAGAGACAGAGACTACACCTTCTTCTCTAAGGCACATGAGATATACTCGAGGTTGGATTATATTTTAATAGATCATCAACTGATAGCGTTATTGGTTAAAATAGAAATAGAGATGAGTACATTCTCGGATCATGCCCCTGTCACAATGAAAATGGGATGGGGAAGACGGTGGACGGGAGGTTTAGGATGGAGGTTAAATGAGGCCCTTCTTTTGGATGAGGACATAGCTCAGAAGATTGGGGAAGAGATCAAGTTATATTTTAAGGAGAATGAGACAGAGGAAATATCGACAGCTACAGTATGGGAAAGCCACAAGGTATATATAAGAGGTATCCTGATTGCGATGGGAGCAAGGAAGAAAAGAGAAAGAAGAGAGAGGGTCAGTGGGCTCCTAAAAGAAATCCTGGATTTAGAGCTGATACAAAAAAAGAAAATAACAAGAGAAATAAGACAGAAGTTAATGGATAAAAAAGATGAGTTAGAGAGATTGATGGACGAAGAGAGGAGAAAAGTATATAACAAAGTACTAATTGAAAGATATAGATGGGGAGACAGACCAGGAAAATACTTAATGAGAGCTCTGAACAAAAAGAAAAATAGAAATTATATAGAAAGGATAAAAAATCCTAAAGGAGAGTTGGTTTATTCAACCAAAGAGATTATTAAAGTGTTCACGGAATACTATAGAAAACTGTATAATATTAGCCCCCATGGCTCTTCTAAGGAAAATGTAAAGGATATTAACGAAAAAAGGATTATATATTTAAAAAATGCAGGATTACCAAAGTTAAGTGAAATACAATTGAACGCCTTGGATGCGGAAATTTCCCAGGATGAAATAAAAATAGCATTAAGAAGTACAGGGGGTGGAAAAAGTCCGGGACCGGATGGGTATACAGTTAAGTACTATAAAAAATATAGTGAAATATTGTTACCTAAGCTGAAGAAGTATATGAACGACCTGGGAGGAGGGATGGAGGGGAGAAGGGAATCTCTTCAGGCCCATGTTGTACTCATTCAAAAGGAGGGAAAAGACCCTTCCCAGTGTTCTAGCTATAGACCAATTTCATTATTGAACACCAATACTAAGTTGTACGCAAAGGTTCTAGCAAATAGGCTGAAAGATCTAATGCCTGAATGGATTCACGGAGATCAGGTGGGCTTTGTCCCAGGGAGAGAGGGTAGAGACAACGGGTTGAGAACTCTGATGCTCATTCAGAAAAGTAGAAAAGGGAAGGCCCCGACGGTACTATTGTCGATTGATGCCGAGAAGGCGTTCGATAGAGTGGACTGGGGCTTCATGATGGACAATTTAGAAGTGTTGGGGATTGGAGAGAGAATGCGTGAGTGGATAGGTAAATTTTATAGGGAGCCCACCGCAATTATCACGGTAAATGGGGAGAGGCCGGAATCCATTGGAATGTCCAATGGAACAAGACAGGGCTGCCCACTGTCCCCCTTGCTGTTTGTTCTGTCATTGGAACCCCTGTTGTCTACGATAAGGAATAGTGGAGCGGTAAAGGGAATCCAGATAGAAAATATAGAACATAAAGTAGCGGCCTTTGCGGACGACCTATTGTTTTATGTAGATAACCCTCGAATAACATTACCAAATATAATGAAGATCTTGAAGGAATATGGTGATCTATCAAATTTAAAAATTAATCCAACAAAAACAGAGATCTTGAACATCAACGTACCAAAGAGTGAAAAGGAAAAGCTACAAAAAGAGTTCCCCTTTACATGGAGAGAAAAAGATTTAAAATATCTAGGAATAAAACTTGCTATCTCATATAAACAACTGTATAGATTAAACTATATTTCTTTGATAAATGAGATCAAGGAAGAATTAAAAATATTAGAAGGAGGAAACCCATCATGGATAGGACGTATAAACTTAGTTAAAATGGTAATCATACCTAAAATACTGTATAGATTCCAAATGGTTCCAATCAAACTCCCAGAGGTTTTTTTTAAGATAATGAAAAAAATGTTAATAAGATACATCTGGAGGAATAAAAAATCAAGAATATCATATGAAATATTGAGTAGAACTAAAGAGAAAGGGGGAATGGGACTACCTGATGTCAAGAGATATTATAAAGCAGTAATTTTGGCAAGAATTTATGATTGGACATTCAACCACAAGGGGAAGAGTTGGGTAAAAATTGAAAACGAATTGAGCGGGGTTAGTTTGAGTAAGATGATATGGGTCCCAGCTCATCTTAGAAGAATTAAAGAAAGCACAAGTATTTACACTTTAAATGTTTTAAGGGTATGGGATAATTTACACAAAAGCAGGAAATGGGAATTCAATTCTATATTAATGCCTCTTGTAAATTCTGATTATTTCCCCCCAGGTAAGGATGAGATATCTGGTAGATGGTTCAAAAGGGAAGATATCCAACTGAGAGATGTACTGGTAGAGGGGGAATTGAGACCATTTAAAGAATTAAAAGAGAAGCAGGGAGAAAGTTTTATTGGAATAGACGAGTGGAAATATCATCAGTTAAAATGTTTTATTGGAAAACTACCAAAACCCCTGAGATTAAAAAAGGAATGGAATATGTTTGAAAGGTTGTTGGAAACACGTAGAGATGGGAAACACGGTATTGCCAAAGTTTATAGAATACTCACAGAATTAGACACAGACACAAAGTTAATTTTTATAACGAAATGGGAAAGAGATATGGAGGTGGTGTTAGACGAGGACCAACAGAACAAGATATATAGATTGATACACGAGAATGTTAGTATGAGAAACGTGGAGATTAATTATAAATGTTTGACACGATGGCATATTACACCGAGTATTGAGCACAAGATGAGGGGGGAGAACTCTAAAATGTGTTGGAGAGGTTGTGGGGAGGAGGGCACGGTGTTTCACATATGGTGGCAATGTCCGAAAATTCAGGCTTTCTGGAAGACAATAGTTAACTCAATAGAAATAATAACTGGAAATGACATAGGGTTAGACCCAGCGATGTGTCTCCTACATAATGTTGGGACTACAGTAAATAAATATAAAGAATCAGGCATATGGTACTATTTAAATGCTGCAAAGGGGTTGATACCCAAGTTCTGGCAAAAAACAGAGGTGCCGAAGGAGGAAGACTGGATCAACAGAGTAAATCGGATAAGTAGAATGGAAAGGTCGTACTATATGCAGGAAGATAGGATGGGAATATACTATACAAGATGGGAAAAATGGGAAAAATCAGGATTGAAAGAGAAGTATAGAAAACTATAAATTAAGAAACTATTGGGCCTCGAGAGAGTATAGAATGTGCAAAGGGGAGGGGGGGGGGAAGGGGGTGGGAAAGGGCTGGGAGGGGAGGGAAAGAAAAGATTTATTAGAAGGGGTAAGGTAGAAATGCATGCAATATTTATATGTATTGTTATCTCTTCTTATGAAATTTTTTGTAATAATATGAAAAACTAATAAATATTTAAATAAAAAAAAAAAAAAAAGGAATCAGTGCTGCACAGTGTGAATAGCACACCCTGTTCAACCTTTTTTCAGTCAAGGCACCCTTTACATTTTTTCAGTCTTGAGGCACCCTAACATGTGTTAGCTTTGAAACAAGTCAAATGGCTGCATACAATGTGACAGTTCTGTAAACTGAAATTGTAGTATTTACTTCTAACATATGATCTGCATTGCCAGAGTAGCAGGTTGGATTATATGTTACAGGTAAACGTAAGCTTGCAGTACATTAATGTATATGTCCGCTTGACTTGTATCAAATCTACAGCGGATAGCCTTTTGTACTAGAAAACTTTATTCCTTGTACAGGGCATGCATCCCCCAAATATTTTCAACCCAAATAAGTATTTATACAGTGTAAAAGATTGTCACAATTTGCATCTCATGGTTTATCCCCTTCATGACGAATGTAAAACAAAATCCTAACACCTGAACACAGCTTGCGACTTTGACGTGCTGGTAAAACTGTACATATCATTGGAACTACCTTGTTTCTCTAGTCATCTTCAAGGACTGCACATCTGAGAGATGACTAGTTCCACCTGACAGGAAACACAATCAAAAGAATGACAGAGTTTAACCACTTGCTAACCGCGCTATGGCCGAATGACAGCTACAGCGCGGCTGTCCAGTCATGGGTGGGTATCATATGACGTCCTCCCAGAACCTCCCGTGCGCCTGTAGTCGGGCAGGGGGGCCATGGTAGAATCCACCGTTAGCTCTGCTAGGGCCGGTGGGCTGGCAGTCAGAAAACCCAGGGTCCGTGTGCGCACCTTTGGTCAGAGACCTCAGCCTGCTCTAGGTCTTTCTCCTCCGTGACCGGCGCCATCATCTTTATGGCGGAAGTCCCGCCCTAACCAGAAATCCAAGTGAGAACGAGGCTTGGTCCGCAGCCTTGCTCCTGCTTCCAAACAGTGTAGTTCAGGGGTCTGCAACATTTAAGACATAAAGAGCCACTTGGACCCGTTTCCGAGAGGGAAAAAAAGACTGGGAGCCGCAAAACCATTGCAACATTTAAAACAAATCCGACACTGCATATATTGCAAAAAACGCTCTGGTCATGAAGGGGGTTTAAGGGCCCAGTAAGCAAAGGGTTAATCAGGGCCACAGTGTATCGTCATAATCACAATCATAGCCTTAGGTCAGTGGTGGGCAACCTTTTTTTTCGACTGAGCCAAATCTCGCCAAAACCACGATTGAAATTTATTTTGAGAGAAACATTTTTAAAACTGAAAATACATCCCCCATATAGTAATTCATCCCCCATATAGTAATTCATCCCCCCTATAGTAATTCATCCCCCATATAGTAATTCATCCCTCATATAGTAATTCATCCCCCCTATAGTAATTCATCCCCCCTATAGTAATTCATCCCCCATAGTAATTCATCCCCCCTATAGTAATTCATCCCCCCTATAGTAATTCATCCCCTGTAGTAATTCATCCCCCATAGTAATTCATCCCCCCTATAGTAATTCATCCCCCCTATAGTAATTCATCCCCCATAGTAATTTATTCCCCATATTGTGTGAATTCACTTACCTTTGCTCCGCGCGTTCCTCTCGCTGGGTTCCCGCGCCGTTCTGGTCTTCAGGGCGGACTGTGAGAGGAGAGGAGTTCGTCACGCTGCCCCGCCTACATCCGGGCTGCCCCGCCTACATCCTGACAGCCAATGTTTGCCAGCGGGCGCCCGGCACACAGAAGATCTGCATTAAAAGAGCCGCGGCTTGCCGACCCTATTGCCTGTCACCTGGTGGGCAGTGTGCTCCGGAGCCGCAGGAAAGGTGAAAAAGAGCCGCATGCGGCTCCGGAGCCGCGGGTTGCCGACACCCGGTGTAGTTGAATTGATAAAGTCCTGCAAGACCATGCCAGACTCTTTTACTACAAATGTATCCATAAGTTGACAGGGAAAAAAACCTCTGCAGTTATGAAGGATGTCAGTGCAAACAGAAATGTTAGCCACCTTACAATCCTTTAAGACAACTCTGACATCCAGGGAGGTGGATACTCAGTCCTCTAGGGAAGGGTCATCTTCCGAGGAGGGGACTGGGACAGGGAAGCAGTGGGGGGTTTGGGTCCCTCATCCTCTCAGGTCACAGAAGAGGAAGACCTAGAGGAGGCTGAGGTCTCTGACCAAAGCTCCCTGGAAGAGGGGGAAGATTTGGAAGGTGCTAGCCAGGTTAGTGCGGAATCTAGACCGGGTAGACCCCTTTTTGTGGTGGAAGATATGGAGGGGCTCCTAAGGGCTATTTATGCCTCCGAGGACATCCCAGAACCACCAACGCAGGTCTCAGCCCAAGATAAGATGTATTGGGGGTTGCTGAAGCTTCAGCCTAGGCTGCTACTCGTGTTCCAGAAGCTCAAAGATATTGTTTTGAGAGAGTGGAAGGATCCCGAGAGAGGTTTTAAAATTAAAAGCCTGGAAAAGGCGGTACCCCTTTGGGAAAGAGCAGGAAGAGAAATTCTTCAAGACTCCCAAACTAGACGCTGCGTTATCACAAGTGTCTAAAAAATCTGACCTGTCCTTTGAGGATTCAGGTAACATCAGGGATCAGATGGACCGTAGGTCTGAGACGCTGTTACATAGAGCCTGGGATGCTAATGCTCTACTATGGCCCCAGCCCTGGCATCTGCTTGCATCGCTAGGAATACTGATGCTTGGATGCATAGAGTAATAATAATTGATCAGGTCTCTCAGGGTACCAAGAAAAAGAGGGAAGCCCAGACACAAGAGATGTTAGAATACCTGGAGGTGCTCAGTATGGCAGTTGCCTACTCAGGACATCAACTAAGCCTGCAGTGCTTCTCAACTCAGCCCGCAGGGCAGTGTGGGTTAAGACCTGGGAGAGCGATCAGCCATCATTAGGCAGACTCTGCGAACTACCCTTTAGGGATTCCTTACTGTTGGGCTTAGGGCTGGACCAGGCCTTATCAAGGTGCACCAAAAAGGTTCCCTGTCAGGGCCAAAAAGGATAAGGGGAAGAAATTTTTTCGAGAATTCACCTTTGGAACATGCTACATGTTCCACCCGTTTTGAGGGTGGAACATGTAACATGTTCCCATAGCTGTAGCTGCACCTGCTGCCCCCCTCCCCTCTGGTAGATAGTACAGGGAAACTTCTCCGCGTACTATCTGTCAGATTTGAAAACAACGCGGCCGTATGGGGCTCCGCCGACATGGACGCGTCGCTCATTCCCCGTGTTCTGTGAATGAGTGCCTTCAAGTCCTGACAGCCTTAGCGGCTGTGGGCTTGTAGTGTTCAATGAACTACCATGGCGCTCTGGAGCGCCGTGATAGTTCATTGAAGTGTCCTGTCAAAATATCTCGTACATCCCGTACGGCAAGCAGATATACTGACAAGTCTGCAGGGGACCTGCATGGTATCAGCGATCTACTGATAGCTGGTGCAATGCTTTACAGGCTCCTTTGGACAAAAATAATTATTATTTTTGTCCAAAGGGTGAACATATCCTTTAATCAGGGCCAGCAAAGATTTAGGAAGGACTCGCCCAATAATTAGGCCAACAAGGGGAGGCAGAAAGGGAGCTTCCTTTTCCTGGCTCCAAACCCACTAGTAAGGACCCCAAATGACATAGATCTCAGGGTGGGCGGAAGGCTGTTCAAGTTCCTCCAGCAATGGGGGAAGATTTCAGAGAACCCATACATCCTGCAGTTGATAAGGGAGGGGTACCAGTTGTAATTCTCTTCACTCCCCCCTCACACCTTTGTGTTGACTTATCCCCCAAAGACAGGACAAAGCAAGAGGGCATCTTGGGAGGAATCAGGGATTTAGCAGATCAGGAAGTAATTGTCCCTGTCACAATGGACCAGCTTTTTCTGGCATTTTATTCACAGGTGTTTGTGGTCCCGAAGCCTTCGGGCAAATTCTACTTGATCATAAACCTAAGAAGTTTGAACAGTTTCCTGGGGTTCCGTATAGGAAAGTATTTACAGTGTACAGAAACTTCTGCTCTAGGGAGTTTTCATGGCCACTGTGGACCTCAGGGATGTCTACTTCCACGTTCCCATCACCCTGGAATACCAAGCTTTCCTACAGTTCGCCATTTTCAAGGAACAGGGGGTCAGTCATTGGCAGTTCCAAGCCCTCCCTTTTGGGCTGGCAGCCATTCCAAGAATATTCACTTGGCTGAGGTAGTAGCCTATTTACAACTTCAGGGGATTTTCCTCATCCCTTACCTAGACTATCTGATCATCTATGGATTCTCACAGAAGCAAGTCCTGAGAGACCAGGAAAATATGATCCTTACCTTGGAATCTTTGGGGTGGATTGTCAGTTGGGAGAAGTCCTTATTGACTCCCTCCCAAACCAAGGTGTTCCTGAGGTATGTAGTGGACTCCAGAGTCTCTTTTTAGAAAAAGTAGTGAGGGCTGTCTCTGGTTTGATAGTGGTTCCAGATTGCTCCCGGAGGCACATTCTGAGAGCCCTAGGACCCATGACAGCCTGTATTCTGGCCGTGAAGTGGGCACAGTTACATTCCGGGAAGCTTCAATTCTTCCTTCTATCCTCTTGGAACAGGAAAGTGGAGTCACTGGACGAGAGGGTTTCCCTCTTTGAGAATGTAATAACCTTGCTGGGGTGGTGGCTCAAGCCCCAGAATCTGGGGAAAGGAAGACCATGGGTGCAGTGGGACCCAGTTTGGGTAACCAGAGACACAAGCAAGGAGGGAGCTCATATAGATGACTGACAAGCCCAGGGCCCATGGGAGCCACACCTAATGGGGACCTCCTCCAATTCCAGGGAGCTGCTGGCAGTAGGTCAGGCCTTGAAGTCTTTCGAAGACAGAATTGGGGGAAGAGAGGCCCAAATTCTGTCAGACAATATGTCGACAGTGACATACCTGAATCATCATGAGGGGCACCAGATCCTGGAAGCTCCTGGACCTAGCTCAGGAGGTTCTGGGATGGGCAGAGAGCAGGGGCCTTTTGGTGTTGGTGGTCCACATAAAAGGGTCAGCCAAATGAAAGCAGATTTTTGCAGCCAACAGGTAATCTGCCAGGGAGAGTGGTAACTTAATCCTGAGGTCTTTTTTCAGATAAATCAGGTTTTTGGCAGTCCCAAAATAGACCTTTATGCTTGCAGGGAAAAACAGGAAGATGTGGTGGTATTTTTCCATGGCCCGGAGCAGGGGCCAGAGGGTGGACGCGTTAGCACAGGAGCGGGATTTCAAGCTGTCATTTGCATTCCCCCCTCTGGCGTTGATCTCTTAGGTACTACAGAAGCTGTGCCTTTCAAGCTGCAGACTAATCTTGCTGGCCCCATTGTGGCCAAGAAGAGCCTGGTTAGCCACCTTGAAGAGGTGGTCCGTGGCTCCCCCAAAGCATCCCCCAGTCAGGAGAGATCTCCTCTTGCAGGGCCCAACTCTGCACCCCAATCCCGATTTTTTTCGGTTAACGGCTTGGCTCTTGAAAGGGAGATCCTTAGAAGAAGGTGGTGTTCTGAGAGGGTGATAGACACTCTTGACTTTAGTAGGAAGCCAGTCACTAGAAAAATGTGCACCAAGGTGTGGAGAGTGTTTTGTAGTTGGTGTCAGTGGAAGGGGGTTTCAATTCCCAAGGTCCCTGTGATCCTAGACTTTCTCCAAGCAGGGGTGGATAAGGGTATAGTGATAAACACTGTAAAGGTGCAAGTGGTGGCCTTATCAGTCTTTTTGGATCGGAGACTCGTGTCGAAGCCCCTAGGTAAGAGTTTTCTGGGGGCCAGGGAAAGGGTGACCCCCATCAAGTTACATAATTTTCCGGCTTGGGATATGACCTTAGAATTAGAGGCTTTAACCAAGCCAACGTTTGAGCCAGTGGCACATATTTCTGTTGAAGTTTTATCTTTTAAGTTAGCCTTCCTCTTAACCATCACAACGGCAAGGAAAATAGGCGACCTTGAGAACCTGTCTATCAAGGAACCCTTCCTGGTGGTATTAGAGGACAGGGTAGTACTTGGACAGGATCCTCTTTCTTTGCCCAAGATGGCTTCACAGTTTCAAAGGACACAGGAGATTGTCCTACCGTCTTTCTGTCAAAACCCTAGGAATGAGACGGAAAAGAGTTCTAATTTTTTAGATGTCAGGCAACGTTTACTGACATATTTGGATAGAGTAAGTTACTTCAGAAAGTTGAGTCACCTTCTGATTTTGTTTAGTGGCCCAAGGAAGGGACAGTGAGCATCTAAGCCAACAATAGCTAGATGGATCAGACAAGCTTTCATGCACCAGGGTGCAGGAACACTTTTGCATAACTGAGGAGTGGAGGGAAGGGTGGGGAATTTAAACTCTCTTGTTCTTTTGATTGTATTTCCTGTCAGGTGGAGCTAGCCATCTCTCAGATGTGCCGTCCTGGAAGATTTCCTAGAAACACGGTTACCGGTAAGTGTAACTGGTACTTTTTTTTAGGACAAATTGGACTTTCTTTAGGTGGTAAATGGTAATGGATATCTTCAGATGTTTTGATATCAAAGGAAAACTGGCCCAAAATAGTAAATAAATAATTTTTCAAAATGTAGCTGTATATTCATGCTATTACGAAGACCTACCACCAAAGAGCAACCAAAATAAATTCTACTACTGATGATCGCAGCGATACCACATTTATGTATGTTATTTGTTTGTACCTGTAGTTGGGTACAGAAACAATAGTGCACATTTGGCGGTTTTTAACTTGCCTAACACACACTGACACTCAGGGCAGGTTCACACCACAATTTCTGTTTTCCAGATTTATTCCTGCATGTGCGTCCTTGATGCACTCTGGTGTGTTTTTTAATGCATTTTTTATGCGTTCCACGCATTTTTTTCCCCTCTTTTTATTTTCTTTATCTCAGTGGAGCACATGTGCATGTTCTAGTTCTTTTTTGATGCATTTTGCTGTGTTCCAGATGCATTCTATACAGAAAAAATGCAACATGTTCTACTTTTGTTGACTGCATTGGAACGCACTCCACTGGTGTACATTAGTGCCATTGTAATCCATGTTAAACACTGTCCATGCGTTTTCGATGCAAAATAAATATGCACTGGACTGCATCTGGTGCAAACCAGTCCTGATACTAATTTTTAAAAAATGCTTCTTTTTTTTTTTTAAATCCTACCTACAATATACTGACCATGCCCTTTGACCCTGACACTGACCTAGATCAAACTTTCATTCTTTCTTTCTTTTTCTTTCTTTCTTTCTTTCTTTCTCTCTCTCTCTCTTTCTTTTTCTCTTTCTTTCTTCTCTCTCTCTCTCTTTCTTTCGCTCTTTCTTTCTTTCTCTCTTTCTTTCTTTCTTTCTTTCTTTCTATCTTTCTTTCTTTCTTTCTTTCTTTCTCTCTCTTTCTTTCGCTCTTTCTTTCGCTCTTTCGCTCTTTCTCTCTCGTTCTCTCTTCTTTCTCTCTTTCTTTTTTCTCTCTTTCTTTTCTCTCTCCCTCTTTTTCTTTCTTTCTCTCTCTCTCCTTCTCTCTCTCTTTCTCTCTCTCTTTCTCTCTCTCTCTCTTTCTCTCTCTCTCTCTCTCTCTCTCCTTCCTTCCTTCCTTCCTCATGTATGCCCAGCATGTGTTATGGTCCAACAGGCCCAGCATGTGTTATGAACCAATAAATGTGAGAATATTCACTGAAAACAACAGCCATTTATATGTAAAATAATGCCATCTACCAAATACAGGTACAAACTACATACAATTCTGAGGAACGGTCAAAACCCACAGAAATGACACTATGTGGGCACAGATCCAGGGCACGAACAAGGTGTAAGATGCACACTTTTTACCCTGCACAGAGCTTTATAAGTTGAAGCTGCATTTTAAAGCTTAACTCCAGGACAAGCAAATATCTAAATACATTCATCATGTGTATTCTCCTTTGATTCTTGGTGTGCTTTGTGTACTTCTTCCAGATCTATGCAGTAATCCAATGTGAGACTTTATCTTGTACGGGAGCTTCCTGTAGTAAAGACCAGTCATTGCTGCTCTCTCTACTTGTGCAGGGTGACTGGTCTTGTCTCCACTCCCTCCTGTAGTTTTTTGCAGGCAGCCTGTAGTGAGTAATGTCTAATGGGTCCTTCCCACTACTCATCTCTCTGCACAGGCTATGTTCAGTCTGCTGACATCACCCTCACACTTACAAAGTAATATCAGGGTTTGCAAAGACATAAATAGTGTTTAAATGGCTATTGAGAAATATCTTGAAATGTAAGTTCTTGTGACTGGATTTCAGCTTTAAAACGATTGACTTTTAAATGACATTAAGGGCTTTTTCACACTGGCAGCCAGAGGGTGACAAAAGCAGGTAGTTGAACTGCAGTTTTATTATCCCCAACTGCCCATCTAAAGAAAGGCATGCAGCTGCTTAGGGCTGCACATATGATGGGGGTATGATACTTCACTTTATTGCCACAGCAAACACTGTGTCACATTTAAGTGTATGGGGCCACACTGCAGCATGGTGGTTCCTCCTGCACCACCACAGTGGACCACCACGGTCCTGTTCACATGTATTGCAGTGACCTGCATTTCACTGCAAGGACACATAGAAGACAACTTATTTTTGTGCACAGAGAGAGACTCATCCGGCTTGGGATGGTTTATACATGCTGTTTGCCTCTGACTGGAGCTATAAATCTCAGTAAGGAAAAAACGTACCTCCGTATGGTGGGTGCTCCATTCCTATCTTCTACAGATTTGGGTTATACAGAAGACGTTACAGAGCATCCTTCACTTAAATTGTTTCATCAGTGGATCAATTTACATCACTATGATAGACAATCATCACTGAACTTCTGGATGGACACCAGGGGCGGACTGACCATTTGGAAACTCTGGCACTGCCCAAGGGCCGGGGTCAGTAGGGGGCCCCATGAGATGCCCCTGGTACCTTTTTCATAGGCTTTTTTGAGTTTGGGCAAGGACACAGGGGCCCCATGATCCCCTATTGCCCAGGGGCCCCATGAGTTGTCAGTCCGCCCCTGATGGACACTTTTTTCTTACTTTTGTGATACTTGTGTTTGCCACTATTTTATGTGTATTTTGGGTTGCACACATCTTTTTTACATGCTACTTTTATCCTAGATCTGCTAGGAGTTTGCCTATATTTCTGTGGGTTGCCTCACTAGTCTGTTAGTGCAGACTTTCATAGATCCTTTGGGTCTAAATGTAAACCTTTGATGAACACTTTTTTCTTTTGTGATACTTGAGTTTGGTGCTATTTTGTGTTTTATTGTGTATTTTATGACAGTGTATTATTATTATTGTTATTATTATACAGTATTTATATAGCGCCAAAAAGTTTGCTCAGCGCTATACATTATAGTGGGGGACAGTACATGAGACAATACAATAACAATACAATACACGAGGGGTTCGAGGGCCCTGCTCCTTGGAGCTTACAATCTAGGAGGGAGGGGATAGTGGTACAGGAGGAAGTGGCTGTGGGGAATGGAGTGGTAGGAGGAGTGGAGGAGATCGGCTGTTAGGTGAGGGCGGGGTAGGCTTCCCTGAAGAGATGGGTTTTCAGGGTGCGCCTAAAGGTGAGGAGGGTAGGTGACAGTCTGATGGATTGGGGTAGTGAGTTCCAGAGGATGGGGGAAGTCCTGGATAAGTCCTGGAGTCAGGCATGGGAGGAGAAGACCAGGGAACTAGAGAGTAGGAGGTCTTGTGAGGAGCGAAAAGTACGTGTTGGGTGGTATTTGGATATCAGGTCGGTGAGGTAGTTTGGGGCAGTATTATGAATACGTCTTTGTACGTCAATGTTAGCAGTTTGAATTTTATGCGTTGGGCAATCGGAAGCCAATGGAGGGAATGACAGAGGGGGGTGGTGGATACGGAGCGGTTGGTAAGGTGGATGAGTCTGGCCGCTGAGTTCAGGATAGACTGAAGCGGGGATAGCCTGTGTTGGGGTAGGCTGGTGAGGAGGGAGTTGCAGTAGTCGAGTTGTGAGATAATAAGGGAGTGAATGAGTTGTTTAGTAGTGTCTGGGGTTAGGAACGAACGTATTTTGGAGATGTTGCAGAGGTGGAGTCTGCATGAGTTTGCCAGCGATTGGACATGGGGCTGGAAGGATAGGTTGGAGTCTAGAGTGACACCTAGAACTTTGGCTTGCGGGCTGGGACTGATGATGGCGTTATTGGTCGTGATGGAGAGGTTAGGGGGGTGTTAGGTGTGGTCGTTCTGCCAGGGTTGAAGTGGTCGGGGTCTAATGCTGCGTGTGGTTAGGGGTGTTAAGGAGTCTAGGGCGGCTGACAGTGAGTTGCTATAAGCAGTAGTGGCCAGGTCAGAGCAGGACAGTGGAAGGATACTGTCATAAAGTCGGTCAGCCGCAGAGTGGAGAGGGGCAGGGTTCAGGTTGCGGAGGTTACGGCTGGTAATGGTTTAACGTTTGGGGTTTGAGGACGGGGAGACGGAGAATGTAATGAGGTTGTGGTCAGAGAGAGGGAGAGGGGTATTTGTGAGGTTGTGGGAGGTGCAGGGATGAGAGAAAACGAGGTCCAGGGTGTTCCCATCGGTGTGGGTGGAGGACTGTGTGTACACTGTGTGAGTGCAAAAGAAGAGGTTAGGTGGAGGAGTTGGGATGTAGCCGGGTTATTGACGTTGATAGCGATATTGAAGTCTCCAAGGATGATGGTGGGTAGCTCTGAGGAGAGGAAGAAGGGTAACCAGGCGGAGAAATCATATTTTGGGTTGCACATATTGTTTTTCTTTTTATATAGTTATTTAGAGATATTTGTACTAGCCATCACTTTATTGTCATTTTACTTTTGGGCACTGCATTTACTTCATAAGATAGTGTGGTGACACACTGTACAAGTCTTAGTAAATCTCCCACTGTGTACCCGAACTGTCATTTGTTCAGTATAGTAGAACAGGTGCAGCATCTTTTAATGGTGTTACCAGAGTAATGCTAGCAATACTCTAATCAAAAAATCGTTCAAACTTGTTTTTGAATAATGAACACTTGGTCGTGAGAGCAAACGATATTGCCATTATGTAATGACCAAATTTCGAAAAAATAAATTGGTCAGCGGACATGAATGAATCAGTTTTTTGTTCGTTTTGTGACATATGCGCAGTACGACCAGTTTGATTTTTAATGGTTAAGAAACACATTAACCTTTCAATTTATCATCTTTTCAACAGAAGTTTTCCATCCTTTTCCTTCAAATATTTTTAGCTTAAAAGGTCAAAAATGATTTTCTATTTGTGCTCATTAACTGGACAAAAAACAAATGAACAGTCTGAATGATGGATTTTCGAATGTTTTTTTTCGTCTAGTGTATGGCAACCATAAGGCAGCAGATCCCTGTACTAAATGATCCATCCCAGGGAAAGTAGTCCTAGTGAGTGATGAGCAGCCATGTAGCTGTGATCTCCTCTCTGCCCTCCATGGACTGCGCTCCTTTCACAACTTGTGGATGCAGGCATGCTGTCAGCACTCTCCTCCAATCACAGCGCTGGTCCTCGCTGCTCGGCCAGCTAGTGGCAGCATCTGTTTTTCTTGTCCTCCGACAATAAGTAGCTCATCACAGCATCGCCTTTAAGGCTGGGCCACTCCTCCCAGATTGGTGCAGAGACAGTGCCTGGACGGGTGTATCGGGTGTGGGAATTCCATCACCTTCCTCCCCTGCCCATCACTGGCCCATCAGAGGGACAGGCAGGATGGTGTCCTGGATCATCTCCAGACTGGTGGTGTGAGTATGGCAGAGGGACATGCTGCTGCTCTGTGCAGGTGATGGACATGTGGCTGTGTGTGTGTCTGGGGCTCCTCCATCCTGGTCTGCATGAAGGAGGAGGATGATGATGATGGAAAGTACATGGAGGATCCCGGATGACCTGTCACTCATCAGATGCTGGACACGGGGCTGTCTAGTGATGTAAACAAATAGATGGGGCCTCAGGAGCGTGGAGGGCCCTTTACTTATGAAATCGTATCACTAAGGCAAGGCTGGGACATCCAGGGACACAACCCGGCTCTGCTCTGTACTGTACAGTATACATGGATGTAGTCAGGGGTTATGATGATGATGAGTGATCATCAGGGGTGGACTGACAACTCATGGGGCAATAGGGGATCATGGGGCCCATGTCCTCGTACACACCCAAAAAAGCCTATCAAAAAGCCAATGAAAGATACCAGGGGCATCTCATGGGGCCCCCTACTGATCCCGGACCCTCGGGAGCGCCCGATTGCGCGAATGGTCAGTCCACCCCTGGTGATCATGTTATACCTAATAATAATGAGAATGGAATTACTTCTACCTAATTAATTAGAGGATCCCTGGGGGTGTCCATGTTTTCATTACTTAGTGATCCAGTGAGCCATTTGTCTGACAGTCATATTAAATGACAATTCTACACCTCTGCCTATGCAGGGATCATGACTAGGAGCAGGAGCCCATCACAGTAGATCCAGGTCTAGGGTGTGGTGGTAGATCTCGGACCGAAGGATCTTGAGGAACTGACCAGAGGTCTCTGGTAAAGCTCAAAGTGTCCACCAAAGAAGAAAAGAGAGGGTGGTGGGAGAGCCCTTATAGTGCAGTGGATAAATTCAGAAACAAAGATGTTCCAAATGAACTTACATCTGTTGAGGCTGTGGTCACCAAAATAGGGGGGAACACGTGGCCTTCCTAATGCATGGATGGAGAAAACCTGTCTCCACGCAGGGTCTGTGTGGTCACTCTCTATGACTTGGGTATTTCCATTCTGGGTGCTCTACGGGGTCCTCAGGTGGATGAACAAATTAGTAAGAGGAGTCACCACAAAAAAAGCCAGTCAGTAGTTCGATTGGGAAAAGTGACTGAAGTGGTTATTCTAAGGTCGTCTGCTTTAGTAAAACATCCAATTACTTTATTTCACCATAGAAAACATAACTTGTGTCTTTAAATTGCCACTTCCTCAGTTCAAAGTGACAAAATTGGTGTACATGGGTAAAAAGATGTCATAGGGTACAATAGGTATTTAACAAAACTTAAAAGCACAGTCAAAATACTGAAAACATATCAAAAGCAATCAAATATGCGAGGGAGAAGTGTGCAAAGAAAAAAATAAATGTAGCAGTCAGGACGTTTCTGATATATCAAACATACCAGCAATGGCATACAAAAATATATAAATCATATAAGAAATGTAGCAATAAGGAGGTCTCCAAAATATCAGAGATGGCAAAAATTGTGTTAAAATAATTCTGTGGTTAATGTATCAATGGAAGATTACCTAGTATCAGCTGGTACTTGGGAAATATTATACTAGGTGGAGTGTCTGCAAGGAACAGTTTAGTACTGGCTAATGCCAAAAAAGTAATCAAAAAAATCATGTATAATCAATATCAAGGAGGGTACATGTGTAGGTCAAGCAGAGAGTGGGGGGAATTGCTGTCACCAAGTAGAAATCACAGAGTTTGTGGAAATGGTGTTATCTAAGTGGATTACAAGTGGCAAGGAGAGCAGTTCCACAGCCACACTTCCAGGGCAGGTGCCCTCCAAGCCTGGCAGTGTGGTGTTTGGCAGTTGAGACAAATATGCAGAAAAATGATGAAAAGGTGCATCCCTGGGGCTCCTTTGGATATAGGAGAGGTGTGGGGGGAGAGCTGTATTATACTGGGTAGGGTTGAGACCAATGTGGAAGAAAAAAGGAGATAATTGGATCATGATATTTGATTCCTAATATAAGGATGCAAAAAAAAAAAGGGAGAATGGAACAGTGGTCATCTATAAGGAATAATGTATGATCTGGATGTACTTTTAGTGATGTTTTAGGTCGAGGTTCTGGATTGGCACTTTATTAAGAATCATTGTCAAGCCAAATAGATGCATGCTGTGACTGAATGATCATAACACAATGAAAGGATGAATCATGAAAAGATAAAAGTGAGTACAAGATATAAAAGATTCATAAAAACTGTTTAAAAATATTAAAATAATAGTATTCGATAAACTGAGTGTCAGATATGGGATTATTATTATAGATAATACATATTACTATATAAAATAAACAGTTTATAGATATGGGCAGCACAGTGGCTAAATGGTTAGCACTTCTGCCTGGCAGTACCAGGGTCGTTGGTTCGAATCCCAACCACGGGATCACCTGCCTGGAGTTTGCATGTTCTCCCTGTGCCTGTGTGGGTTTCCTCCAGGTACTCTGGTTTCCTCCCACACTCCAAAGACATGCGGGTAGGTTAATTGGCTCCTGTCTAAATTGGCCCTAGGATATGTATAAATGGGAGTTAGGGACCTTAGATTGTACACCCCTTGAGGGTTAGGGACTGATGTGAATGTAATATATATGTAAAGCATATCACCATCCATTAAATCATGTTTTGCTGCAAACGTATACACCAATTTTATTTCCCTTATGTTATATATCCATTTTTCATGACACATTGATCACATCTCAAAATTCATCTTTTAGCCCCCTGCTTACCATTCCCGACAATGATTGTCACCTTTTTTTATACTCATTTTTCCCTTTGTTTTAATTATTTTTATAGTATAATAGCATTGCTTCATTATATATTGTTATTACTTTTTTTTATATCCACCAACTTTTTTTTTCATTATGTATATAAATTATTTATATTATTTTTAGCAATCCTTTATATCTTGCACTCACTTTTATCTCTTCATGATTCATTCTTTTATTGTGTTATGATTATTCAATCACGGCATGCATCTATTTGGCTTGACAATGATTCCAGATCCTCCAGACCCTCAACCAAAAACATCACTAAAAATACATCTGGTTCATGCATTATTCCTTATATATGAGCACTTATTTTTTTTTTTTTCTTTTTGCATCTTTCCGTTAAATATCATGATCCAACTATCTCCTTCTCACTTTCTCTCCTCCACACTGGTCTCAACCCTCTGCACAGCTCTCCCCCATCCCTCTCCTACATCCAAAGGGGCCCTAGGGATGCTCCTTTTAATCATTCTGCTTATCTATTTCAACTGCTTGTATGCCATTTCTGATCTGTTTGATTTTTTTGAAGACCTCCTTACTGCTAAATATATTATGTTATTATAGATTATTTTATGCCATCTCTGAAAGACTTGATATTTAAGAGACCATCTTACTGCTACATTTATTATATTAATATATATCTATCTCCTAGATTGTAAGCTCGAAAGAGCAGGGCCCTCGATCCCCTCATGTTTTGCATTGTATTGGTATTGTTCTGTCACATGTTCTGTCCCCCTTTGTAATGTACAGCGCTGAGCGAACTATCTGCGCTTTATAAATACTGTATAATAATAATAATATTTATATATTGCCGTCTCTGACATGTTTTCGATATTTTAGAGACTTCCTTACTGCTCCATGTATCCCCACTGCTACATTTACTTTATTATTTGCACCCTTCTCCCTTGATTGCTTTCAGTTTGTTTTGAGTTTTTTTGACTGTGCTTTTGAGTCATATTAAATACCTATTGTACCCTCTGACAAATTTTACCCACAGACACCACTTTTATCACTTTGAACTGAAGAAGTGGCATTTTAAAGCTACAAAACGTGTTAGTCAGTGAAATAAAGTACTTGAATGTTTTAGTAAAGCAGACGACTTGCGCCGTCCTTTGAATCCCTACTCCGAGCGCCTCTGCCAATTGAACTACCGACAGGCTTTTTTTGCACTGACTCTTCTTACCATCACACTTGATCAAAGGCCAGGGGCGGACTGACAACTCATGGGGCCCCCGGGCAATAGGGGATCATGGGGCCCCTGTGTCCTTGCCCAAACTCAAAAAAGCCTATGAAAAACGTACCAGGGGCATCTCATGGGGCCCCCTACTGACCCCGGGCCCTCGGGCAGTGCCTGAGTTTCCAAATGGTCAGTCCACCCCTGTCAGAGGCGTTTATTGTTGCCAGGTTACTTAGGATGATATTTGATGAGTTGATGTGGGTCACTGAATTTAGTCCACGATTATTGTCGTTTGTTTTGGACTGCGACTATGTGCTATATGACTGACTCTTATAATGAATGGAAGAAGGGCATGCAGCTCCCTAGAGCTGTACACATGATGGGGGCACGATCCTTCACTTTGGTGCCACAGCAAAAAAACTGCATTTAGGTGTATGGAGCCACGCCGCAACCTGCAGCATGGTGGTTTAGCTTCTTGTGTTATAACAGGCGGTGAGGAGGTGACATATCGCCTCCTCACCACCTGTCAAACGCCCTCTGATATCTAATCCACGTGGGTCGCTCTTCATAGGGGCTGCAAGAGCATCCGCACTTGAGAAGGAACCCTAAGCCTGGGTTCACATATATGTGGCGCGGTATATCGCATACGATTCGATCAGGAACCGCACCGCATTCTTGTGCAAATCACATGCGATTTGTGTGCGGTGCGATTGGTGCGCAACGTACCCGCACCAAAAAGGTGCAGTACCCTTTTTTGGGTCCGCACTAGAATCGGATCACATGGGTATTCGTACGTATGAGATCCGATTCTGCACATCACACCGCGTTTTATGGACCGCTTTCGTGGTGTTGTTAACATACACACCCGCAGCGGTTTGCATGAACGGGGTGCGATTCTGATGCAGTGCGGAATTCTTGTGAACCAGGGCTTAAATGTTAAAGGTTATGTGAGATTTTAGTGATTTATTTACAGAAGATTGGGAGGTGACACACTGGGATTAATTTACTAAAACTGGAGAGTGCAACATCTGGTGCAGATCTGCATAGAATCCAATCAGCTTCCAGGTTTTATTGTCAAAGCTTCATTGAAGAAGCTGAAGTTAGAAGCTGATTGGTTTCTAGGCAGAAGTGAGCCTGATTTTGCACTCTCCAGTTTTAGTAAATCTCCCCCAGTGTACAAGTCTTAGTCAATCTCCCCCAGTGTACAAGTCTTCGTCAATCTCCCCCAGTGTACAAGTCTTCGGCAATCTCCCCCCTGTGTACCCATGCTGTCCTCATTTGTTCAGTAGAACAGGTGCAGCATCTTTTATTCTGTTAGCAGCAGATCCCTGTACTAAATGATACATCCCAGGGAAAGTATTCCTAGTGAGTGATGAGCAGCCATGTAGCTGTGATCTCCTCTCTGCCCTCCATGGACTGCGCTCCTTTCACAACTTGTGGATGCAGGCATGCTGTCAGCGCTCTCCTCCAATCACAGCGCTGGTCCTCGCTGCTCGGCCAGCTAGTGGCAGCATCTGTTTTTCTTGTCCTCCGACAATAAGTAGCTCATCACAGCATCGCCTTTAAGGCTGGGCCACTCCTCCCAGATTGGTGCAGAGACAGTGCCTGGACGGGTGTATCGGGTGTGGGAATTCCATCACCTTCCTCCCCTGCCCATCACTGGCCCATCAGAGGGACAGGCAGGATGGTGTCCTGGATCATCTCCAGACTGGTGGTGTGAGTATGGCAGAGGGACATGCTGCTGCTCTGTGCAGGTGATGGACATGTGGCTGTGTGTGTGTCTGGGGCTCCTCCATCCTGGTCTGCATGAAGGAGGAGGATGATGATGATGGAAAGTACATGGAGGATCCCGGATGACCTGTCACTCATCAGATGCTGGACACGGGGCTGTCTAGTGATGTAAACAAATAGATCGGGCCTCAGGAGCGTGGAGGGCCCTTTACTTATGAAATCGTATCACTAAGGCAAGGCTGGGACATCCAGGGACACAACCCGGCTCTGCTCTGCACATGGATGTAGTCGGGGGATATGATGATGAGTGATCATGTCATACCTAATAATAATGAGAATGGAACTACTAATTAATTAGAGGATCCCTGGGGGTTGTCCATGTTTTCATTACTTACTGATCCAGTGAGCCATTTGTCGTATTAAATGACAATGCTGCACCCCTGTCTATGCTGGGATCATGACCAGGAGCCCATCACACTAGATCAGAGTGAGCCATTTGTCATATTCAATTCCAATGCTGCACCCCTGTCTATGCCGGGATCATGACCAGGAGCCCATCACACTAGATAGGAGTGAGCCATTTGGCGTATTAAATGACAATGCTGCACCCCTGTCTATGCTGGGATCATGACCAGGAGCCCATCACACTAGATCAGAGTGAGCCATTTGTCGTATTAAATGACAATACTGCACCCCTGTCTATGCTGGGATCATGACCAGGAGCCCATCACACTAGATCAGAGGTGTTTACTGTTGCCAGGCTACTTAGGATGTCTTTTGATTGGTTGCCATGAGTTACCTATGTATACATGATTTTGCACAGCCCTGCCGCCCTGTAGCAGTATTTCTGCTATAGGGCAGCGGGGAAGCGATTAATAGATATGCATTGCGTTGATGTGCGTTTACACAAAATTGCATGCATTGCATTGTATTAAATTTCATATATGTAGCATTTTAACGCAACACAATACACGTGACACCAGCATTGGAGACAAAGAAAACAATTGTTACCTGTGTCCTTGCAGTGACCTCGCAGGTTACTGCAATATGTGTGAACAGGACTGAACCATTGTGCTGCAATTTACAGCTTGGCCCCATACACTCAAAGCTGGTTCAGTTTTTGCAGCGAAGTAAAGCATTGTGCCCCTCCTAATATGAGCCCCATCACGATCCAGCAATATACACGAGAGCCTCAGCTCTCCCAGGACTCTTTTTCCTCACTGGCTTACACTGCTGTCAATCACAGCCAGTGAGGCAATGAGGAGAGAGTGGGAGCAGGGCCGAGCTACAGCTCTGTGTGTGAATGGACACACAGAACAGTGGGGCTTGGGAGCGAATCTGCTTGGGTGCCCCCATAGCAAGCCGCTTGCTCTGGCGGCAGGAGGGATAGGCCAGGAGCTCCAGTGGGGGACCCAAGAAGAGGAGTATCAGGGCTGCGCTTTGCAAAACCATTGTACAATGCAGGTAAATATGATGTGTTTATTATGTAAAAAGAAAAAATAGATTAGAACCACTTTCAGGCAGCCTTTCTCAACATTTTTACCTCTTTGGCTCCCACTGCTGTAAATCACAGTCAGTGAGGAGGGAGTGGGGAGCCAGACTGAGCCACACTCCCATAGACACACATAGGTGGCACGGGAGCACACGAGTCCAGACGGCAGACAGGCGACAGCCACAGGTAGAGTGATATACCAGTACATCGCTCTGGTTGTACTAATACCCGGGGGGTGTTGCATCTCCCCCCACCCCCCGCGACACAGTGGGACCCGGTGGTCATGTGAATCCATCTGATTCATAACAGCTTTGATTCCCTTCCTAGTGAGCTGTGATTGGGCTACAGGTCTCACATGGTACATGGCCAATCCCAGGTCACTAGTATTTTGAACTGTCATGAACTTAACCCATGACAGTTCGAAACAAGCATTGGATTGCTCCTGCACAGCAAAGTGTAAAAAAAAAATTCCTGATCACCCCCCCAGAGTAGTACAGTGTTACTATGGTAACATTAAACTACTCTGATGAAAGTTTTTTTTTTTAATAATAAAAAAATAATGTTAAACATATTAGCCAATCAGGAGTGAGAGACCCCAGAGAACCAAGCCTCTCGTGAACATCCCTAAATCAGGATGGGGCTCAGGTAAGTGTTGGGGGGCTGCTGTGCACAGAAGGTTTTTTATCTTCATGCATGGAATGTATTAAGGTAAAAAAACAAAAATTTGAGCCTTTAGAACTAGGAGTAGATACCCCCCTTTCTGCTGCTCGTATTGCTGAACACTAATCTGTTTAAGACAGGTAGCCACCTCAGATTTGTGCAGAAATCAACACTCCCAGGATCAGAAGATTTGTAAGGATACAAAAGGCTGCATTTTTCTAATACACTGGAAATATGGGGCATGCTTAACTAAAGTGGTTGTGAAGGCTCATGGTTTTTTACCTTTATGCATTCTATGCATGAGGTTAAAAAACATTTGATGTGCAGCATTGCCACCCCCCCCCCCCCAATACTTACCTGAGCCCGATCTTGTTTCAGTGATGTGCACAACAACGGTTGTTCTCCCGGGTTTCTTCCTCCTCATTGGCTGAGACAGCAACTGCAGCCATTGGGTTGTGATACTGTCAGCCACAGCCAGTGAGCCAATGAGGAGAGTGGGGGGGCGGGCCATACAGAGCAGTGGCTCAGGAGTGAGCCTGTTCAAGTGCCCCCACAGCAGGAGGCTTGCTCTGGGGGCACTCAGCAGGTGGGAGACCCCGAAAAGAAGAGGATCGGGGCTGTTCTGTGTAAAACCAATGCACAGAGCAGGTACGTATTGTGATGAACGTGGTGCCTGACCCCTGCCCGTCTCACCAACTCGTGAAAAAGGACTGAGCAATCTCACACCACGCTGTCACCTAACAATGCCACTCTCAGCTGCACCCTGCACAAAGATTTTCCAGCTTCCACAATCTAAGTGCCAGCAGCCTGAGAGCGATTGTCACTGGGTTAAGTTAATTAAGTGATTAACCCTTTAAATGCCACCACTGCCTTTTTACCGAGAAGGAGGAAACTCACAATCTTAGCAATAACAACTATGATTTTAGAATAAACGTCTGTACACACACTCACCACAGACAGGTATATTCAGAGATTTGTCATATACAGTAGCACTCTTCAAGAGACAGGAATTCTTTAGTTTACATTAAAAGCTTTAGAGACAGTTTTAACACTTCAAAATAGGTTTCTTTACAGTAAGAGCTGTGAAAATGTGGAATAGACTCCCTCAAGAGTTGGTTCTGGCCAGCTCAGTGGATTGCTTCAAAAAAGGCCTGGATTATTTCTTAGATACACAGAATATAACTGGATATTAACATTTATAGGTAAAGCTGATCCAGGGAATATCCGATTGCCTCTCGGGGGATCAGGAAGGAATTTTTTTCCCTTCAGGAGAAAATTGGATCGTGCTTTGCTGGTTTTTTTTGCCTTCCTCTGGATCAACTGAGGGTGTAGGATTATCATTTTTTTTTTTTAATGGCTGAACTGAATGGACTTTTGTATTTTTTCAGCCAGACTAACTATGTAAATAGGGTTTATTAATGAAAAGGTCAAAATGGTGCAAATAAAATATTTACAGAAAAAAAAGGTGCTATAAAGAGATAAAAAGACAATAAATCAACAGATAGATAAAAAAGGAGACGAAAATGAAGAATACTTGCAAATCCTTTGGTTTTAGCAGAGTTCAGTCAATAAGCAAGGTGTTATCGGCTCTCATAACTTGACAGATGTCCCTTTGTTGATGGTACACGAAAGCTGTCAAAACAGAGCCAGATCTAGCCTGTCTGATGTGGGGGCGCAGTAAAAAAATGTCGGGGGCAGAGGATAGGGGGTCAGCTGGGCAGAGAATAGGGTCAGTAGTTTGCAGAGCAGTGTATAAGGGTCAGCAGGGTGGGGGACAGGAGTCAGAAGGGAGGAGGACAAGGGTCAGCAGGGCAGTTTACAGGGGATAAGGGTCAGTAGGGTGAAGGACATGGCTCGACAGAGCTCCTCCCATTCCTGCACACTGCGCAGATTGAGGTTGTGTGTAAAAGAATCCAAGCTCAGCTACTGTATGCATTGTGTGTGAAGGAGGAGCTCTGCTGCCTGTGCCCAGGCTGTGTGCAGTGCAGGGATGGGAGAAGGCACTCGTTGGCGGGGTGCATGGGATTTCACTCGCAAATTATTGCACATATGTGTATGCATGTAGGACCCAGCCTAAGAAAAGCTAGAGGCATTTTTATGCGTGAACAAATGCATTTTTTATGCAGCCTATTACAAGAATTTTGTTGCATTTTCAGAAAGCGCACCAAACTCGTGGGACACAATATAACTCTCGGAAAGCGCAGCTAACTTGCTGTAAACACGCGGGACAAACCGCACCACAGAAGTGTGAAAGGCGCCATACAGATCTGCATGTTTACGCACCCGTGTAAATGTATCCATTGGAAACATTGCGGCTACTTTCAGATCTGTAAATAAAAACTGCTTGTAAATGTGGTTTTTTTTTTTAACCACTTCCCATCCGCCCCATAACAGAAATACTGCTACAGGGCAAAATCACGTATATATACATATGATTTTGCACTTCCGGGTAGGGGGCGCGTGCGAGCCTGGTGGGTGCCCCACCTGCGCCACCATTCGTGGCCGCTGCTGTCAATCATAGGTTCCCGACCAATAACTCGCCGGCGTTTGCTGATTTCTGAAGATCTCAGACAGGGAGGAGAACTGTTTTGTTTACTAACAGTTCTCCTCCCTGTCAGCTCGGGCACATTGCTTTGTATGTCTGTGCACAGCACAGCCATCCAGAGCAGTGTGATTACAGTGAAGCACACCGCCCCCTAGTAAAACGCTCCCTGCACACAGTTAACCCTTTGATCGCCCCTCATGTTAACCCCTTCCTGCCCAGTGCCATAAGTACAGTGCCAGTGCTTTTTTTTAGCACTGATCACTGTATTGGTGTCACTGTGGATGTCAGTGACACCAAGTCAGTTCCCCCCAGTGTCAGAATGTCCGACACAGTCCCGCTATAAGTCGCTGATTGCCGCCATTACAAGTAAAAAAAAAAATCCCAGTATATATATCGCCATTTGTAAACGCTATAACTTTCACGTAACCCAATTAATTTACACGTATTGGGAGTTTTTTTAGCAAAGACATGTCACAGAATACATTTTGGTGCAAATTTATGAGGAAATTTCATTATTTTACTGGACATGATTAATAGCAAAAAGTCAAAATACTGTTTATTTCTCAAAATTGTCGCTCTTTTTTTTTATAGCGCAAAACAATAAAAACCGCACGGGTGATCAAATACCACCAAAAGAAAGCTCTATTTGTGGGAAAAATGGACGTAAATTTAATTTGGGTGCAGTGTTGCATGACCGCGCAATTGTCAGTCAAAGTAACGCAGTGCCGTAATGCAAAAAATGGCCTGGTCAGGAAGGGGGGTAATTCTTAGGAGGGCAAGTGGTTAAGCCATGTGAATAAAGCCTATAAAAGAGCCACCCCAGCACCCTCCTAGACCTGGCCATGTGTCTAAAGGTCCTGACATTCCCTATTTCTGTGGTATCAAAAGGGTATTGACAGAGACCATCTGACCAATCATCTGGTTTAAGGGGTGGTGGCTGGGAGGTCATCACATTGATGACCAAGTCCTAAATATAGTTTCCTATAAGTATTCATAGTTTTAAATATGTAAATTTACGGTCTGCTAGCATAAAGATTATTGTCCAGCATTATATTTTGCATCCAGGGATACCAAACACAGAGTATTTTGGATGGGCCTGTAACTTAGGAGAGATGAGACTGCCATCTCACCCTCTGTATGTGCTAGGTTAGCCATGTATGATCTTCATTTGTATTATATTCCCCATTCAAATATATACTTATTATTAATGTGTCTTGGTCCTGTTTAATCTTATGAATTGTGTGTGGATTTTGTGATTGTTTTGATTTTGGCAGAGGTCTCAGAGAGGTAGCCCCACACCTGTCTGCTTTCTGTGTAGACATTTAATGACACGCTATGTGTTCCTAGTGCTTTAATTGCCCTACACATCATGTGTGGCAGAACTGAAGGATTTTGTCATAGTTTTAGGAAAGGTCAGAGGGGTGTTTTAATATGTAGAGTTTGTTTTTTTTTTATTTATGGTCAGCAGACATCCTGCCAGGACTTAACTAGCTATTTACAGCTCTGTAAAGGCCTGTGTGCTGGTGTCTGCTGTCACTAAGTTGAGATAATAGGCTCTTTTGAAGTTTGTTAAAAGTTAAGGCTATTAATTCCATGAACTGCAGGAGGAGGGAGGGGGTAAGGTCACTTGGGTCATGACAAAAATGGCTGAGACCTGAACAAGCCTGCAGCTTCCATCTGCCTAATATGCACAACCATTATAAGTATGACATGTTTGTTTGTTATTTAAAAAAAAAAAAATTGCCTTTAATATCACTTTAAGATGGCCATACATACATTTTTTCAGTTTCCAGTTACTGATTTCTCCTAAATTAGACCCAAATTACAACATATCACTGCCAGAATACATTCCCAAGCCGTCAGCCTTTGACTATGGCATTCCAAAATTCATGAACAATGCACCGGAATCCAGACATTAACAATATATTGGAAGTTCAAGGATGAAGTTGTGAAAATAATACTGTCTAGTGTCCTTAATCACGTATTGTATCTGTCCTGGATTAATGGTCTGCTTTGTTGGTTAAATAGAATTTGCTGAGTTGAAGGCAGCTGATATTACATCTGTTTTATTTTTCAATACAAGCTGTCAAGAAAAATCAACTGTTTTTCCAAATCCGAAATAAGGACCCAGGCGGGGTTGTCTAGTAAATAACTCTAGACTGACGTATCGAGAATACATTATAGTAGAATATTATATACTGATTTTTCATGAACTGTAGCATTTAGTATAATTGGTTTTATCTTTATGCACTCATTTCTGTAGTTTTTTTCTGCATTAGTAGATGCCGTGTTCATCCTGTTTTACTTCCACTGTATGTATTATACATACAGTATAAAGGAGTTAATCTGACGTGTTAAAAGCGATTGTCTAGTCAGCAGAAATATTTGCCTAATCCGGGAAGCTAATCTATTTATTTTTCACTGACAGAAGAAATGACTAAAGTGTAACTTCACTCTCTCAAACAATGACTATTTGTAATCCTCATGTTGCTAGCATTATTAAATAGATAGGAAAGTATATCCTATTTACTTGTTTTCAACTGTTCTTTTACATTTTTACTTTAGTTACTTCCTAGTTTCTATGCCTAGGCAAATGACAACATACATCCTAGGAGTCTTCAGGATGGAAGGAAGGATTTTCTCAGCTAAGCACACCTTCCTGCCTGCATGCCTAATCTAAGGGCAGATGGATTCCAGGAAGTACATTGTACATGAATCATCTGCTCTTATTTAGGGTAGCCACTGCCAGAAATGCTAGTGGTGTCTTTGAAAGTGATTTCTCAGCAAAATAAAGCAAGGAGACATGGATAGTTGGGTAAGTTTGCTTTGAATATAAAAAATGAATTAAATAGCGTTTTTGATTTGTGGTGCTCAGAGGCAGTGTAGTTCCTCTTTGAGGCTGACACTTCTCGTCTAAAACATACGCTGTTTATTAACCAGTACATGCCCGGCCAATAGCCAAAAGGCGGCCGGCAAAATGTACTGCATTTCTGGGTTGGACGCCAAATGGCGTCCTCCTGCACACACGCAGTTTGCGCTCCTGCAGAGCCGCACAGCGGCGCGATCTGTCACCGGCCGTGTACCTCGGACACGGCCGATGACAGACCTGAGTATCGGCCCCGTTGCCGGTACCATGTGACCTGCTGATCAATCACAGCAGGTCACATGACAGTTGTATACAATGGATGACTTCATTCATGCCATCCATTGTATACTACTGTCTATCTGTGAATGGTCACAGCTAATCACATGCACATGTCACGTGATTAGCTGTGGCCAAATCACAGCTAAGCACAAAAAAAAAACAAACAAAAACCCTGAATGAATCGATGTCATTCAGGTAAATGCTTGCTTATAGCAAAGTAATTCTTTGCTATAAGCAAATTGTGTAAAAAAAAATAAAAAATACTGATCACTTCCCCAAAGTAGTACAATGTTACTATGGTAACATTGTACTACTTTGGTCATAATGAAATATGAAAAAAAAATCTTAAAAAAAAAAGTAATAAAAAATTAAAAAAAAAAAAAATTAAAAAAAAAAAAATATATATTTTTTTTCATACTGTCACTGGTCAGTGTCCCTGATCATCGCCATGCCAGTTATATGAAGACGCTGTACTGCACTGGTGACAGTATGTAAAAAAAAATAGTGAAAATAATTTTTTGCATTTTTTCATTTTCCAAAAAATTTTGACAAAAAAATACAACTTCAAAAAACTCGCCATGCCTCTTATGAAGTACGTCGGACTGTCTACTCTGCAAAAAGGGGTCATCTGGGGGATATCTGTACTATTCTGACATTCTTGGACCTCAAGAAATTAGATTGGCCGCCAGTACTTCAGGATTGATCAATATTCAGATATGTACCATAGTTTGTGAACTCTATAACTTTCCTACAAACTAAAAAATACATCCTAATTTGGGTTATTTTTCACCAGACACGTAGTAGAATACATCTCGGCCTAAATTTATTTGCAAACTTTTATACCAGAAACAAAGAAAAAGGTGTTTTTTTTCAAAATGTTCGGTCTTTTTTTGATAATTTAGCAAAAAATAAAAACCCCAGTGGTGATTAAATACCACCAAAAGAAAGCTCTAGTTGTGTGAAGAAAATTATAAAATTTTAGTTTGGGTACAATGTTGTATGACCGCGCAATTGTCATTCAAAGTGTGAGAGCGCTGAAACCTGAAAAATGGCCTGGGCAGGAAGGGGGTAAAATTGCCCGGTATTCAAATGGTTAAAGTGGACCTGAATTCAAAATGTGAAAATTTGCTATGTTATAGGGAACTTCTAGAAAGGTTAAAAGAGAAATGTAGGAATATAAAATAACAAACACACGTCCTCTGCTAGATGGCTGCAATATTGATTCAATGTCCCCCACCAGCTTTACACTGAAAACTGAGCGATCAAAGTCCAGTGATTGCTCAGTTCTTGGGTCTGCTCTGAGCAAAGGGCAGGGATTGTCAGTTGCTGACTCTCTGCTCTGCCCCTCCAGTGCTCACTGGAGTGCCAGGCTGTGGAGGGTGCAGAATGTCCAGGCTCCCAGAAGTGCACTGAGAGGCTAATCCAGCTACTGATTAGGCATCTGGGCGGATCCTGACATTATTGTCTGGATCCCTGCAGAGTCTAGAGTGGCTCTGTGATGTCAGCTGATGGCAGACTTTTTCCCGCTGTCGGCTGAATCTGGTTCATATGACGTCCTCCCATTCTAACTGCACACGTGCGCAGATTAGTAGTGCACTGTGTTTCTGGGACACAGCGTATCACCAATCACAGTAAAGAGCTGATGACACAGACTTAGTCATGTGATCAGCTATGTCCAATCACACCTGATCGCATGTAAACAGGAAATGCCAGTTATCGGCAGTCCTCACCTCACACTGACAGCGTGTGAGGAAAGGAGAGCTGATAAGCGTCATTCCTCAGAGGGGAGATCTGCACTGATCATTAGGTTACTGATGATCAGTGCCCTGATGATCAATGTAGCCCCACCGGTGTCAGCTATCAATGCCACATACCAGTGCCCATGAGTGCCACATATCAGTGCGTACCAGTGCACATCAGTGCCACATATCAGTGCCCGTCAAAACTGCCTTTCAGTTCTATCAGTGCCAGTCAATGACACCTATCAGTGCCAGTCAATGACTCCTATCAGTGTCACCTATCAGTGCCTGTCAGTGCTGCCTATCAGTGCCATATATGAGTGGTGCCTTTCAGTGCCCATCAGTGATGCCTGTCAGTGCCTGCCAGTGATGCCTGTCAATGCCCATCAGTGCCACCTATCAGTGCCTCCTCATCAGTGACGCCTATCAGTGCCCATCACTGCAGCCTCATTAGCGCACATCAGTGAAGGAGAAAAATTACTTATTTACAAAATTTAACAGAGAAACTAATAAAAAACTTTTATTTTTCAAAATTTTCAGTCTTTTTTTAGTTTGTTTAGCAAAAAATAAAAAACCCAGAGGTGATTAAATGCCACCAAAAGAAAGCTCAATATGTCTCAAAAAAAGGATACAAATTTAGTTAGGGTACAGTGTTGCATGACTGCGCAATTGTCATTCAAAGTGCGACAGTGCTGAAAGCTGAAAATTGGCCTGGGCAGGAAGGGGGTAAAAGTGCCCGGTAGGCAAGGGGTTAAAGAAGCCTATCCTTCTTCTAACTAACAAACTGCATTTTTACTTTCTCCATCAGCTCATCTCCCACAGCAATTATCTTTTGTTTCATTCAACCCTCCCTCTTAGATTGTAAGCTCTAATGAGCAGGGCCCTCTGATTCCTCTTGTACCAAATTGTATTGTAACTGTAATGTCTACCTTCATTTTGTAAAGCGCTGCGCAAACTGTTGGCGCTATATAAATATTGTATAATAATAATAATGCACTGCGCAAACTGGCGCTATATAAATCCTGTATAATAATAAGAATAAAAAAGCACTGCACAAACTGTTGGCGCTATATAAATCCTGTATAATAATAATAATAATAATAAAGCACTGTGCAAACTATTGGCACTGTATAAATCTTGTATAATAATAAAGCACTGCACAAACTGTTGGCACTATATAAATATTGTATAATAATACTAATAATAATAAAGCACTGTGCAAACTGTTGGCACTGTATAAATCCTGTATAATAATAATAATAAAAAAGCACTGTGCAAACTGGCGCTATATAAATACTGTATAATAATAATAAAGCACTGCACAAACTGTTGGCACTATATAAATACTGTATAATAATAATAATAATCCTAATAATAAAAAAGCACTGTGCAAACTGTTGGAGCTATATAAATACTGTATAATAATAATATAATAATAATAATAAAGCACTGCACAAATTGTTGGCACTATATAAATCCTGTATAATAATAATCATAATAATAATAAAAAAAGCACTGTGCAAACTGTTGGCACTATATAAATCCTGTATAATAATACTAATAATAATGAATCCTGTATTATAATAATAATAATAATAAAGCATTGTGCAAACTGTTGGCACTATATAAATCCTGTATTATAATAATAATAAAAAATATAAAGCACTGTGCAAACTGTTGGCAATATATAAAACCTGTATATTTATTTATTTATTTCAGGTACTTATATAGCGCTGTCAATTTCCGCAGCGCTTTACATACATATATTGTACATTCACATCAGTCCCTAACCCTCAAGGGGCATACAATCTAAGATCCCTAACTCCCATTGATACATACACATACTATGGCCAATTTGGACAGAATCCAATTCACCTACCAGCATGCCTTTGGAGTGTGGGAGGAAACCAGAGTACCTGGAGGAAACCCACGCAAGCACAGGGAGAATATGCAAACTCCATGCAGGAGATGCCATGGTCGGGAATCGAACCCATGACCCATTTACTGCAAGGCAGACGTGCTAACCATTAAGCCACTGTGCCACCCAATATAATAATAATAATTATTATTATTTTATAGGTGACGTGATATGTATTTATATCAATTTTTTGTGAGTACAATAGAATAATAAAGTTTTTTTGAGGATCTTATGTTGTGTTGGTGCGCTGTCTTTTTATTTCACTTTGCAATCTAGCAACTTTGTATTGTAACCTACCTTCCATTCACACTGGTTTTGCATGACCCTCTTAGACTTTACAGGTTTGGGACAACTATGGACATCTCCCTCCATCTTGTACATTGCAGGGTTTGTAGCCTGATGCTTCTTCCTAGGTCAAATGCTGTCTCATGGGGTAATAGTAACAGTAAGCTGTGAGCATATAGTGACTTTACGAAAGCATATATGTGGAAAGTATTGGGGGGGGCTACAGTGGAAGATCAGGGGAGTGGGATACAGTGAAGCAAAGACCAGGCACTTCTTGGTCCTTGCTGTACATTGTATGAGTTTGTCAGTGCAGAATACAGGATTTCTTTCTATCGAGGTTTACACACTACATGTGTAGTTGTGTTAGTTCAGCAAGAAAGGCGGATATTCTCTTAGTAAACATTGACTTTTCCAGGTTCTAATTTTTTTGCAGTAAATGCAGTGAAAGGTGATTACATGTTAAGGTGTTATGAATTATATTTGTGAGTATTGTTACTGTTACGCTGTTAAACACTATAAATAAAACCCCCCAGACTCAGACTTCTACCCCACTAATAAAGCCTAAATTATCATGACATGACAGATAAGGCAACCTAAAATCATGCATTGTATTACAAAACCATTAAGCTATACAAGGAATAATAGTAAACTACATATAGATGTCAGATTGTTTCAGCAGATTTACTGTTTAGCCCATTATATTATTTGATAGTGCTATATATGAGGCATTGTGGCACCAGTTTGTTACTATTATTCTTTGGCCAAGGATTTGGAATCTTAATTGTTTTGTAATAAAATATATGATTTTAGGTTGCCTTATATGACGTGTCACGATAATTTAGGCTTTATTAGCGGATAAAGTCTGAGTCTGGGGGGTTTTATTCATAGCATTTAGCTATATGAATGATCACATATCTAAAACTGTGAATAAAACCCCCCAGACTCAGACTTTACCCCGCTAATAAAGCCTAAATTATCGTGACGCGTCCGATAAGGCAACCTAAAAAAAACCAAAGCTATAATATAATTTTGGGGGAGTTATTTGTATGAACAAAGACCTCCCCCCAAATTATATTATAGCTTTGTTTTTTGTTTTGTTGGATTCTATGGATTCTTGCACTAACTTACAATAAGGACTTGGTTTGAGAAAAATCTTTTTTTTTTATTTCATGAACTATTATTACGCTGTGTTTTGATTATCTGATTCATTAGAATTTTTTTTTTTCTTAGGCTGCTGTTCGGTACTTTATATCCAGCGTATTCATCATACAAAGCTGTCAAGACAAAAAATGTGAAAGAATATGTAAGTAGCAAAAAATATTACTCAGTTCCTTTTTTCTTTCTTGGCAAAAATAAATGACAATGACAAGATAACATTATGTGTGTGTATACAGTATATATATTTATTGGGATCTATTTTTTAGAGATGCACTTGGAAATTTATTGACATTCGCCCAAGTGAATTTGAACAGCATTTTCCCTGTGTTCCATGGTCACATATATCCTGTTAATGATAGGATGAATATGTGCCAGGCAATCGCAGCAGTTCGCTGTCAATATCACTCTGTGGTGCTTTACAGTTTCTGCACCAGGAGAGGTAAATTTTAATTTTTTCAAATCATAAACAGAACAGCGTGTTCCCCCAGAACTAACCAGCCCAGCATACCAGGCATTCTGGCCAGTATTCCCATAGAAAGGGAACAGCTATTGTTCAGCAGCCCTAATATTTTAAATGAGTGAGTAAGAAGAGGGATTCCCTTAAAATGCGGTGGCCAGAAGGGCGTGCTGGAAGGTGGGGAAGCTTTCGTACCACCTACTTGCTCACTGTCCATGTGGCTAAGCAGTTAAAGTGAATGTTGCACTTAAAGCAAGTTCTTGTGATTAAATATATACACACTGTATACATTTTTCCACAATGGACCTGATCTGTGCTGAAATCTCTGTTTGCTTGTCCATTTTCACACACCTCAGCTGATCTACAGTGCAAAGAAAACCGTGTCCTGTGTTGTAAAACTAACATCCTCCCCCCAAAAGCCAGAAAACAATAGCAGATTATTTTCTTGTGCAGCTAAACTCAGTTTGAACATTAAGGAAGTTCCCACCACTGTCATAGTTTGAAGTGCCTAGGGAACTCTGGGGAAGGAGTTCCCTATGACCTCATTACCCATATACAGTATCTCACAGAAGTGAGTACACCCCTCACATTTTGTAAATATTTTATCACATCTGTATTATAATCTTCTTATAGCCTAGGCCATCTTTATGTAGAGCAACAATTCTTTTTTTTCAGATCCTCAGAGAGTTCTTTGCCATGAGGTGCCATGTTGAACTTCCAGTGACCACTATGAGAGCGTGAGAGAGATAACACCAAATTTAACACACCTGTTCCCCATTCACACCTGAGACCTTGTAACACTAACGAGTCACGTGACACCAGGGAGGGAAAATGGCTAATTGGGCCCAATTTGCACATTTTCATTTAGGGGTGTACTCACTTTTGTTGCCAGCGGTTTAGACATTAATGGCTGTGTGTTATTTTGAGGGGACAGCAAATTTACACTGTTATACAAGCTGTACACTCACTACTTTACATTGTACGAAGTGTCATTTCTTCAGTGTTGTCACATGAAAAGATAGAATCAAATATTTACAAAATTGTTACCAGTCCATGTGCCTGGTGTAACAGGCTGGTTAGTTCTGGTAGGGGGGTAGCATGTTGTTTTTTCTGTATTATTTTTTTTGTTAACATGATTCACTGTAATTTTATATACAGAAATATGTCTCAAAGCTTTGAAGTATTATACCTACACACCTGTTACAGGCAGGAATTTTAAATGAATGAATCTGAATAAAGCGTTTCACATACATAAAATATTTTTGCATTATATGTAAAGAGTCGTGTTTCAGGCCTCAACACTAAATGGATTACGAAGTCTCCTATGTATTACAGAAAATATGATATAAACCTATAACAATGTAGCATATATTTATGTCATGGTAGTACTTCAGTTGCACCTTTAAAGTGTTACTAAACCCACAACAGTAAAATCAGTCTGTATATGCAGTAAAGCATGCTCGTTATACTCACTGTGGAACCTAAGGGGTTAATCCTCTGTATTGTGTAAAAAGGCTGTTTGATCCTGTCTTGTCTGATCCTCCCCTTCTTCCACGTACCCCATTTCATCTGCTGAAAGAACACAGCCTCGGGGACACTCTGCACATGCTCAGTTTGGTGTGTAGTGCCAGAGAGTTTTTTCATGGGGGAATGCATGTGATCAACACAGGGCCAATCAGCACTGTCCAGACAGAGGGCCAGGGGTTATGCAATCTGATAGGGTAGTGAGAGGGGAATGAAAACTCCTTCTACAAGCTTGAACCAGTGCTCTGTTGGACACCAATAGAAGTCACAAGACTGCTATAACTGCTGATGAAAAAAGGTATTTAGCAGTTTATATTTACTACAATAATTGCATTTCCAAGTTCCGTGTACTGTGGGAGACCATGTACAGTGAATGCAGGGTCCTGGGTTTAGTAACACTTAAAAGCACACCTGTCTGAATAAAAAAAATTTCCAGCCCACCCGGTCTGATGGCTTGCCACTCTGAACCCAGCGTTGCTCCTGCCAGCAGACGCACACAAGGACTGAGACTTGGCAGCTGGCCATTCATTACCCAAGTACTGTATTGAAGGCCAATGCCAAGGGCTGCATTTTGGGGATCTGTGAGAGTTACAACAAAATGGGTAGGAGACCAAGCTACATATATAGTTACATAGTTAGTCTGGCTGAAAAAAAGACAAAAGTCCAGCCAGTTCAACCATTACAAAAAAAAAGTTATAATCTTATACCCACAGTTGATCCAGAGGAAGGTAAAAAAGCCAGCACAGCATGATCCGATTTGCTCCTGCAGGGAAATAAATTCCTTCCTGATCCCCCGAGAGCCAATTGGATATTCCCTGGATCAAATTTACCTATAAATGTTAGTAACCAGTTATATTCTGTGTATCTAAGAAAGAATCCAGGCCTTTTTTAAAGCAATCCACTGAGCTGGCCAGAACCAACTCTTGAGGGAGTCTATTCCACATTGTCACAGCTCTTACTGTGAAGAAACATTTCAGTGTTTGGAGATTAAATCTCTTTTCCTCCAGACGTAAAGAGTGCCCCCTTGTCCTCTGTGATGACCTCAGGGTGAATAGCTCTACACCGAGTTCACTATATGAACCACTGATATATTTATACATGTTGATCATATCCCCCCTTAATCTCCTCTTCTCAAGAGAGAATAAATTCAGTTCCTCTAATCTTTCCTCATAGCTGAGCTCCTCCATGCCTCGTATCAGTTTGGTTGCCCTTCTCTGTACTTTCTCCAGTTCCCCAATGTTCTTTTTGTGAATTGGTGCCCAAAACTGAACTGCATATTCCAGATGAGGTCTTACTAATGATTTGTACTGGGGTAATATGATATCTCTCTCTCTGGAGTCTATACCTCTTTTAATACAGGAGAAGACTTTGCTAACTTTAGAAACTGCAGCTTGGCATTGCATGCCATTATTAAGCTTGTGATCTACCTGAACCCCCAGATCCTTCTCCACCATTGATTCCACATCCACTGCCACCCCTCTGTCCAAGTGTACCACATCCACCGCCACCCTTCTGTCCAAGTATACCACATCCACCGCCACCCCTCTGTCCAAGTATACCACGTCCACCGCCACCCCTCTGTCCAAGTATACCACGTCCACCGCCAACCCCTCTGTCCAAGTATACCACATCCACCGCCACCCCTCTGTCCAAGTATACCACATTCACAGCCACCCCTCTGTCCAAGTATACCACATTCACAGCCACCCCTCTGTCCTAGTATACCACATTCACAGCCACCCCTCTTTCCAAGGTTTTGCTCACCTCCTCATACAAAGAAATCAGATTTGTTTGACAACTTCTGTTTTTCATGAATCCATGCTGTCTGTTGCTTAAAGCTGAAGCCATTTTTTAGCTCACTATATGGAGCTCACTATATGCTGTGGCATTGTGTGGATGGATGCCAATTTGTTGTATTCCTTGATGTGTCTGACTAGCCAGTATTCAACCCGACCAGCACCTTCAAAACTGTGACCAGTCAGCTGGGACAACAGATCGGGGCATTTGAGCGTTTTTTTGGCTACGGACTTATGAGAGTATCTTAACTGTACATGTTTATCATCAAAATGGTAATAAACTCAAAACCAAAAATGTAATATATTGTGACCTACCAACCATTAGATGTAGTGACTGCATTAGTTTTCTTTTTTTAGGCTTTTTCCTCTGTTTTCCCCTGGTGATCTGGCCAGTAACACACCTCCTGTATCTGAGTGTCCCCACTCTGGATGAAGGAGCACAGGGGACTGGCTGCATTGCCAGTCTGGGGAGGGAGGGCAGTATTAGAAGTACTAGCAGATTTAAATACAATACTAAATTGCAGTTGAACTCCAGTCAATATTGTATAATCCGTTACAGCAAAGAGGTTTAATTTTTTAATTTAACCCCTTCACGCCTAGTGGTAAAACAAATCTTAATGCCTAAGCACAATTTTGCAACGTTGACGTGTTAGTACAACCGTACATATCATCACAACTACTTTGTACATCCAGGTGAATTATATCTTGTTTTTTTTAGGACAAATTGGACTTTCATTTGGTGGTAAATGGTAATGGATATCTCCTCTCAGTGATACCGCGGTCTTTGTGCTGGTAGCGTGCCATGCGGCGCGCTTCCAGCAGAAAGACAGGTACGCAAATATGCGGCCCCACGGAAAAAAGCCCAGTTCTGTGAGGCCACATATTTGTGTTACGTCGGCATCAAGGGGTTGATTTTAAGCACCCCTGCCAGGGTTAAATGGTTTGTCTCATCCCTGTAACTGCAAGAGAGCTTATGGATCAACAGTTGAAAATAGAAGAAAGAAAGCCTAAAAAATAAAACTAATGCAGCCATTATGTCCAAGAATTGGTAGGCTTCAATATAATAAATGTTTGCTTTTGGGTTTAATACTGCTTCAAAGATATTTTATTTTTATATGACAGGTTTGCTTCAAAGTGTAAGTGTATGCAGACATGAAAGTCCCCCATCTAATTCAGTTAGGAATGCATTTAAAACAGTGATATGATGTATTTTTCATAGTGCCTCAATCTATCTTTCCATTTACCTTCTGCAGTCCCAGAAACAGTGCACAGCAACATTCAGCATGGGAAAGTGAGGGGAGCCACACTGGCTTTATACATTACACAGTTCTGGGAATGAAATGAAAACAAATATTCATCTGTAGATATGTCACTTAATTATATCTGGAAACTGACAGCAAATGTATGTTTTACAGGTAAAATGGATGATGTATTGGATCGTATTTGCCTTTTTCACAACTGCAGAAACTTTAACTGATATTATCCTTTCTTGGTGAGTACTTGAATACTTTGGAAATATTAATAGATTGTCAGATCGATAAATGCATGTACAAGTATAATGTGTTTAATATTATAGTATTTATGATGGAACATTTCTTGGCACAGAGTCAGTCAGTCTGTCAGGTCAAGTCAACTAACTGGTTTCCATTCAACTTTTCGAGTTATCCATTAGTGTAGTTTATGGGAATTAAGCAAATCAATGAAGTACATTATTTCCACAGACAAATTGGCAATTAGGCAAGTGTGCTGTTTTCTATAGAATGATGGAATATATATATACTGTATGTAAAAAGTTTTCCTTTTCCCTTTTTCCTCTTGAGATTGTCACATGCAGTCCTTAAATAGCTACAGCATTGATGTCAATCCAGCCATGAATCTGTGTTTTACACTAAAAGGTGCTAACTGGTTTTTCACTTGTGCTAGGTGTGACCTGTACTGTGCCGCAGTCAGCCAGAACCAGCACTGTTGTTACAGCATTAATGTGATTTGTAGCACATTGACCGTGCATTCTATAGCATTCATGTTTGTATAATTAGTTTTGTCTTTGACAGGCTTGAAGTATCCATCTTTATGCAGTAAAATAAGTAAGATTCATTGTTTAGAGCATTAAAGGGAATGATCCCAAACATGCAATAGGCTTTTATCACTTAAAGTGTTACCAAACACAGGACCCTGCATTCACTATATCTGGTCTCCCACAGTACACAGAACATGGAAATGCAATCATTTTAGTAAATATAAACTGCTAAATACCTTTTCTCATCAGCAGTTAGAGCAGTCTTGTGACTTCTATCAGTGTCCAGCTGAGCACTGGTTAAGCTTGTAGGAGAAGTTTTCATTCTGCTCTGTCCTATGAGGCTGCATAACCTCTGACCCTCTGTCTGGACAGTGCTGATTGGCCCTGTGCTGATCACATGCACCCTCGCAATGAAAAAAACCTCCCTAGCCATACACATTAAACTGAGAATGTGCAGCGTGACTCCTAGAGCTCTTACATCAGCAAATAGAAGAAGGGGCGGATCAGAAAAGACAGGATCAGACATCCTTTTTACACAATGTGGAGGATTAACCCCTTAGGTTCCACAGTGAGTATAACAAGCATGCTTTACTGCATATACAGACTGTTGTGGGTTTAGTAACACTTTAAAGGAATTGCCAGATTTGACAAATCCTGACATTTAGTCAAACTTAGTCAAAACTTTTTTTTACCTTAATCCATTCTCTGCAGTAAGTTAAAAATGTCCCACTACTTGTTGTGCCTCCCCCACCCCCTCCACCCCTCTAATCATTTACCTGACTCCTCTCACTGATCTAGCACTGCTGTCCCAGTTGCAGCACAGCTCCTCCACTTCCTGGTATTACAGGAGACATTGGGAGCAGCGGGAGCCATAGGATGTTGTCAGTCAAATCCTGTAAAGGAGTGGGAGACATGACTGAGTCACGCTGTTTGTGTCTATGGATGCACACAGCCAGGCTTGAGAGTGTGACTGCATGAGTGGTGCCCCTTAGCACATGGCTTCGTGAAGGGGCACCTGCAGGAAGTAGGAATGGGCAGAGTTAACATGGGACTGCCAAAATGGAAGTAAGGGACACAATATCTATGCACAGAGCAGATAAAGTCCATCTCCAGGCAAAAAAAAAAGTTCTCCCATGCAGTGGGGCTGCGCCTGCAGCGTATTGGTCAAATGCTAATTTGAGAGGTGAAAGGAGATACACATCTCGATTCCCCCAGCATAAGACTGGTCCCTGTGGTTCCTACCCCCCCCCCCCCCCCCATGGTCTAGCAGTCTTTTACGATGGACTGTTCCTGATGTCATCAAGCCCAGAGCAGGCTCCATAGGCGAGGAACAGTCCACCTCTGGACAGTGGGCAAGCACTGTTTTCTGGTGGAACGAAGGATCGGGTGAGTATAAGCTTTCTCCTTACCCTTAGACATAGCGAACTGTTGACCCGTGTAGTGTAGGTACAGCCCAACTGCACGGGAAAACGTCTTTTTATGGAAGTTAAGAAAAATGGTGCTGCACTACCGCAAACAGGGTCTAAAAGGCCTAAATATATATATATATATATATATATATCTCCTACAAACTCCACTGTCTTGGATTTGTAAAGACATCTAATATAGACAATAACATTCAATGCTGTGCAAAAATTACAGGCATATATAAAAACAGAAAAATAAATAAATGTCTGAGACTAACAAAAAAAGCTGCAAAACCACACATACGTCCCTTAACCACTAGCCTACCGGGCACTTATACCCCCTTCCTGCCCAGGCCAATTTCCAGCTTTCAGCGCTGTCACATTTTGAGTGACAATTGCGCGGTCATGCAACACTGTACCCATATGAAATTTTTATAATTTTTTTTGTGACAGATAGAGCTTTCTTTTGGTGGTATTTAATCACCTCTGGGTTTTTAATTTTTTCTTAAACAAACCAAAAACCACAGAAAATTTTGAAAAAAAAACATTTTTTCTTAGTTTTTGTTATAAAATTTTGTAAATAAGTGATTTTTCTCCATCACTGATGTGCGCTAATGAGGCTGCAGTGATGGGCACTGATAAGATGCACTGATGGACACTGATAGGTGGCACTGATGAGGAGGCACTGGTAGGTGACACTGATGGCCATTGACAGGCATCACTGATGGGCACTGATATATGGCACCACTGATATATGGCACTGATAGGCACTGATAGGCGGCACTGACTGGCACTGTTAGGTGGCACTGATAGGCGGCACTGATAGGCGGCACTGACTGGCACTGATAGGCGGCACTGACTGGCACTGATAGGTGGCACTGATTGGCAGCACTGATAGGCATTGATGGGTGACACTGAAAGGCAGCTCAGATGGGCACTGATATGTGGCATTGATGTGCACTGGTAGGCACTGATATGTGGCATTGATGTGGCACTGATGGGCACTGGCAGGTGGCACTGTTCAGCACTGACAGCTGGCACTGATGGACACTGACAGGTGGCACTTCTGGGGCCACGCTGATCATCATTGCACACTGATCATCAGTGCTCTGATGATCAGTGTACATGTCCCCTCCGCGGAATGCCGATTACCAGCTCTCCTCTCCTCTCGAGCTGTCAGCGTGACAGCTCGAGAGGAGAGAAATGCCGATAACTGGCATTTCCCTGTTTACATGTGATCAGCTGTGATTGGACACAGCTGATCACATGACCGAGCCGACACCTTCGGCTCTTTCCGTGGATCGGTGATCCGCTGTGTCTGAGGGACACAGCGCACCGCCGATTGCCGTGCTGCGCACTCCCTGAGCCGCGCATGCGCGGTGAGAATAGAAGGACGTCATATGACATCCTATCAGAACGAGAGAACCACCTTGCACCCGTCATTGGACTATATGGGGGAGGTGGTTAAACAAGGGCATAAGTGACACAGATCACAAAATAAGGACGTGATAGACACATGGCATAAATATTGCCTAAAATCTGTGCAGTTAGAAAAGACTGACAACTGGCATAAATGTTGCCTATAAAGATACACGATGAGAAGATCAGGATAAACCTGATTAAAAACAAACAACAGGACCAGAAAAGTGTCCTTCCACATATAAGTGTCTCAAAGAAGTGATGGTGACCACAGAAAAAATAAACAATAACGTGCTCGGGTCCCTAAATTTGGGACTTAATGTGCTATATAAATAAACCTCAAACTACGACAACAAAGGAATATTAAAAAGTGACACAATGTGCTAAATAAATAAATAAATGTAATACTATGCAAAAATTCCAAAAAAATGTGCCACCAATAGTGACAATATTAAACAAATGTCCACGTGTGAAGTCCACAAACAACTGGATATAGTAAAATTTCCAGCAAGATATAAGTGGTGCAGGTTCAGGGAAGTGAGACCTGTCACCGGCTGGATTGCCCCCTCACTTTCATGTAGCGACCCCAAGGGACCAATATGCCTTCAAATATCAAAAACAGCTATGTGACCAATCAGAGGGTACGGATCCGGATTAGCAATGATGGTGGTATCCCCCTTACGACACTGTAGATATGGCCAATCCTGGCATCTGGGTCTCTTTCGTATACGACAGTAAACAGTAAGCTGCTCCATTATCTTAAGTTATATGTAAATTTTGGG
Source organism: Staurois parvus (assembly GCF_062004578.1). Lineage (NCBI taxonomy): Eukaryota > Metazoa > Chordata > Amphibia > Anura > Ranidae > Staurois > Staurois parvus. The sequence goes on from NW_028317821.1 coordinate 5,081,321, forward strand.
TAGTGCAGGTGGTTCATATACAATCTGTTTGGGTAATTTTTATGGGGCTCCAGCAGAAACTGGGGTGGCAGGCAGAAGTGGTGAGTTCAAGCATCGGAGTGTACTGTTACACAGCAGATGGGGTAGGGAGTGGAGGGATGGGTTTGCTCTTCTTTCATCACAGGTTGACATTATCTTGCTGGTTACAATGGAAGTTGGTGTATAATGGTTCCAATAACAGCAAGCTGTGGTTTTTCTAGAAAAAAATATAGAAGGATGAGATTGTGAACTCAGTATGTCCCATACACTTGTTAGTTCTTTGTTACGTCTAAAATGACCTAGCCTGGCTAGTAATTCCACTGTAGAGTTTACTTTATGAATGCCTTTTGGTGACCTGATGCACAACGCAATGAAGCTGAACCTGGGGATGAGCAAATATTGGCTAAATACAATACATCTTACTTAAATTGGGAGTGCTTCTTCCAGATTTGTGCAAGTAATTCAGTGTGAAACCTTGTGCAAGAGCTTCTTTTATTAAAGTGTTACTAAACCCACAACAGTAAAATCAGTCTGTATATGCAGTAAAGCATACTCACTGTGGAACCTAAGGGGTTAATCCTCTGCATTGTGTAAAAAGGCTGTTTGATCCTGTCTTCTCTGCCCCTCCTCTTGTTCAAGTGTCTATGCTGATAAGACAGACTGAACCCGTAGCCCTTCTGCACATACCTAGTTTATTGTATATTGCTAGAGAGGTTTTTTTTTTCTTGGGAGAATGCATGTGATCAGCACAGGGCCAATCAGCACTGTCTAGACAGAGGTCAGGGGTCCTGCATCCTCCTAGAGCAGAAAGAAAACTCCTCCTACAAGCTTTAACCAGTGCTCAGCTGAAGTCACAAGACTGCTCTAACTGCTGATGAGAAAAGGTATTTAGCATTTTATATTTACTAAAATAATTGCATTTCCATGTTCTGTGTACTGTGGGAGACCAGATATAGTGAATGCAGGGTCCTGGGTTTAGACCAATCATTAACATTCTCTCCTTCTGCAGGATGACTGATCTTGTCTCCACCTCCTCCTGTGGTTTTCGACAAGAAGCCTGAAGTGGGTGGAGCCTACTAGCTCCCTCTTATAGCTCTGATGTCTGCGCAGGCTATGTACAGCACAGTGATGATGTCTCTATTACTTTTATAAAGTAACATCAGGGTTTTCAAAGGCATTTGGTTCACATAAAGTGGAATTATATACTTTGTGGCTGTTGAGAAATAGGTTGAAATGAAAGTGTTTGTGTCTGAAGTTCAGCTTTAACCACTTCGGACACTTTTACCCCTGTCCTGTCCAGGCCAATTTTCAGCTTTCAGCGCTATCACACTTTGAATGACAATTGCGCGGTCATGCAACACTGTACCCATATGAATTTTTTAGCATTTTTTTGAGACAGATAAAACTTTATTTTGGTGGTATTTATTCACCACTGGGATTTTTTTTATTTTTTTTGCTATATAAATGAAAAAGTTCAAAAATGTTGAAAAAAGTGTTTTTCTTATAAAATTTTCTTCATAAATCTTGGACAAAATATATTCAGTTATCTTTTTAGTAAAAAAAATAACCCAAATTAGTTTATAACCAAAAATGATAATTTTTCACTTTTTTTTCTTTACATTTTTCTTTAATTTTTTTATATCATTATTTATGTTTTTTTTAACATACTGTCACCCTAGCAGTACAGTGTCACCATAGTAACACTGTACTTGTGGGGGGTGATAAAGATTTTTTTTCTTTTCTTACACTGATTGTTTTTACGCCCATAAAGGCTGTAAAAGCAATCATTTCTCCTCTCTGGCTGCCATTGAGAAATACTGTGCAAGCTGTGATTGGTCACAGCTTGTCACATGGTATAAGGCTGTTGTGAATAGACTTGTACCATGTGACCTCTGTGATCATTCACAGATTTCACACGTAGTAAGCAATGATGTCAGGAAGTGACATCTTGCTTACTACTATTCATGTGATCACTGATTAGCCAATCAGTGATCACATGATCGGGAACTCACACAGAGGTCCCATACAGCGATTGGTGTTCCACTGTGTCCTCCGGACACAGCGGGCACCGGATCGTGGTGAGCATGCTCCCAGGGAGCACGCACAGGCTGTAAATGCGGGCGCCGTTTATGAACGGCAACCCGCTCCAGCACTGCTCCCGTCCAGCCATTTATGTACATGGACTGGACGGGAAGTGGTTAAACAGCAACTTAGCTCTGGAAGTTTTCCTCAAGAAAAGTCAGGCAGAGGACAAAGGAATAGTCATCAGTATTACCTGCAGTCTCCCTGACTTACCATGCCTTGTTATGGACTGAATCTTTGTGTGGAGGCAGCCATCTTTGTTGGAGGCAGGGCTTTGATTTCCAGTGTCAGAGCCCCCAGCATTAACAGTTCAATATTGACATCACCATGCCTCTCTTTCCAGATCTCCTAAAACGTTCAGTCAGAGACAGCAGTGCCTTAGATCTCACACTGCAGATATTCCTATTATATATGAGGGTGTATGCTCAGAAGTGCCTAGGAAAAAAGTACCATAATTAAGGTTACTATTTAGGTAGAATTAAAGTTTCTAAATATTTCCTAAAACATAGGAAATATTCACTTTTTGAGTGCAGGTCTACTTTAAACAGAACTATTTTTTTATATCTTTTGTTCCTACTTTACATACAATACAAGATTGTTTTAGCCAAGTTCAGTGCACAGTCTTTTTGGAAGGAGTGCATCAGGGATTGTGCTCACTTTCTGTTTCCCCAGTACTGCGTGGGAGGGTATCTTGCTATAGTCACATGTTCGGTTCTAGTGTTGTAATAGGAGAACAGCAATGAGCAATCACATGAGCAGAAGTATCATTTCTGGGGAGTTCTGTGCACCCACAGTGTACAGAATTCTCCCATTCAGGCGGCCATGTTTTCATTTTTTTATGCAAACTTCAGAATCATAGCTGGTTCCAGATTGAACTGGAACTGTATATTTTATGAACTGTAAATGACAAAAAAGGCCTGTTAAGCAACTTTATATGGTATATCAATGTAACACGTGGCTAAACTGAGACAAATGTAATACATTGCTGTGATGGCTGCCTTAGTTTTCTTTCTTCAGCCATTTCCCCCTTTGTTTTCACCTTGTAATGCTGTGTGGCAACACACTTCCTGTGCCTTCAGTTCTACGCTTACTTATCTGTAGAAGCCACACATACTGAACTCTAAACCATTGGTGTACTTAGGTTTTATTCTGCCCTAGGCAACACAAAATCCCCCCCCCACCCCCAAGAGAGCCTGAAATTGACCAACAACACCCCTGGACCCCCACCCACCTGAGAGAGCCTTCCACTACCATCGCCCCCATACACCAGCCACTCCCCTCCCAGTGAGAGAGAAAGACACTCACCTTCACAGCTATGGACATCCCCGGGAACGAGTGTCAAGCAGCCTGCAGCCTCTCTCAGTTCCCACCTGGTCCCCAAGCCGCATGTGTCCTCTCTTCCATCTTCCTTCTGCTGCCCCCCTGAAAAATGCCGCCCTAGGCAAATGCCTTGTTTGCCTTGTGGTAAATACGATTCTGCTTCAAACATGTCTGCCATTGTTCACCTGTATTACATGGTGGGTTGATGAGACTAGTAATTTAAAAATATAGCGAAATAACATTGTTTATTTTGTCACTTAAAGAGAGAAGGACACTGAATGTTTGGCAAGATAAACAGGTATTTTCTGTACTTGCTAAAAATGTCCTTAGCCTAATAAAAGAAAATAAATGCAGCCACCACATCTAAGGACTGGTAAGCAATATGATACCTTTTTTGTTTTTTGGTTTAGATACACGTTAATAAAAGTGCAGTTAACCTTTAGGCCCCTTTCACAAGGGTGATCCGATCAGAATCTAGTGTATTCTTGCGGCTGGGTTCACAGGTAGATGCAAATAGTTGCAGCTGCTTAGCCTGTACAAAGCAATGACAGGTTGACAGCAGCCACAGCTGTCCACGGTTGTTCCCATGTAATCATACATCAAGCAGTTGGCTGTGGTTTGGGACAGGTGATTGTTTCTGGACACCACAGCTTGCACTCCATTTGCGATTACATACTGAAAGCTGCTCCTGCCGTCAGCCTGTCATTCCTTTGCACAAAATGAGCGGCCACAGCTATCTGCATTCACTTGCCACAGAAATACAATGGATTACTTGCTGCAGCTGACACTTATAACACATCAACAAGGACTTATGCAGGCCATACATGGGTTGAATTACGAACAATATTTCATCCGAAAATCACACATGTTGTTCACTCGGTACTCCGATGGTGCCATCAATAATTTAAAAAATTGGCCCGACCAAGTCATAAAGTTCACCTTATATAACAGGCAAAACTTCTGTTCCTTCCAGATCAAGGCTCATGTGCATATTCTTTTTGGAAAAACGATTGTACGATTTGACTATCATTGAGTCGAAAATCGGTCGTTTTTCACAAATTTTTCAACATACCTGATCACTGAAAAGGGGAGGAACCACAAAAATTGGCCAGTACCATTGACCCACTAACAGAGTGAAAATCGGCTGATTATTCTTAGGTTCGATTTTCGGACCAAAAATCGGTTGAATTTCGACCCATGTATGGCCAGTATTAGGTTCACGATAGACTTTTGGAGTAATATAGGAACTACATCAAACACTACTGAGCAGCGAGGGAATCTTATATTGTATATATAGAAGTGGTGTATATACGAGGGCTGTAATGCAAAAGTAATCCATAACTTTTTATTAACTTACATATTGGTAACTCTTCCTCTATAGAAAGGTACTATTCAACATAGTCTCCATTGCAATTTATTTCTATAGCTGAACCCAACTCTTGAATCCTCTTTGAAAAAATTCAGGTGTGCACTGTTGTACCCACTTCTTCAAGTGCCACTTTCATGTCATCTGTGTCATCAAATCATTGTTCCCAAAGACTGTCCTTCATTGGACAAGTAGAAGTGGGAGGGCTGTATGGAGATGGAGGGCTGGGCTGTAAGGTGGATAGGGAACCACTGACCAGCTATATTAGCTTATCGCCGGATTTGTTGACAAAGATGTGTGTGGTTGCACATTGTCATGTTGAATGTGGATCGATTTTAGGTTCACTTCCTCCTAATGGATTCCCTAAGCTTAAGTACCTCAAACTGTTTCCTGGTCACGTTATGGCCATGTTCCAGAAAATCATGGAGAATGTCACCCTTGCCATCCCAAAAAAAAGTCATGATGACTTTCTGTGCGGACTTCTGGCTCCTGAACTTGGGGAAGAGGTGTGACGTTATTCCACCGACTGATTCTTCATTTCCAGATCATAAAGATATGCCCTTGTTTCATCCCCTGTCTCCAGATCAGCAAAAAAACTTGACTTCATTGGCTTCAAACCCTTCCAGGAGAACAGAGCAGACTTCCACCCTTCTTTCTTTCAACTCTGGTGTCAGTTGCCCAGGTATCCACTTTGCACACACTTTCCATTACCCTAAGGCCCTTTTCACTCCATTTTGCTTAGCATGGGATTTGTCCACTGATACCCTGTTGACCTGAGTGGAGCGGCTGGATGAGAGGTCTGTGTCTGCTCCACTTATGCAGAGCGGATACAGACACAGTCTGCTTTGCTCTATGGTCAGCCAGATATAAACGGACTAGCTGTCCGTGTACAACTGACTGCACTCCGATCCGATTTGGCCAGATGGAGGGGAAGGGATCCTCCTTCCATTTGATTTTGCTGGATAAGATCGGATTGGAGGTAGGTGGGCGTAAACGGACACGAGTCCTGTTTACACCTGACTGCCAATGGAGGGTCCAGTCAGGTCCTCCTGAAAAACAGACAGGTGGACCCGATTGGAACGCTCATGTGAAAGGGGTCTAAGTCGTCCACCATCTTCCATATGGCATTGTGACCACAGTCCCTTTGTTTAACTAGTTCACAAATTCTGGTTCATCTATTTGCGCGTTTGTCCACTCGCTGACCATTCGTGTCAGTGGTTGCAGTTGATGGTCTCTCACTGTGTGGTTTGTCTTCAGTGCTTGTTTCTCCATCTTTAAATTTTGTTATCCATCTATGCACATTGCTCTTGTCAGTGGTATCATCTATGTAAACATTCTGAAGCCTTCTGTGGATTTCGGACAGCCTGCACCTCTCCTTGGTCAAGAACTCAATGATGGCATGTTGCTTTTGCTTGGAATCCATTTTTTACCTGCTAGGAAAAAGAAAAGTTACCATAGAGAAAGGGTTAAACTACCAGCATGTGAAAGTTTAACAAATTATGTAAATAATAAAAATGTGATGCCCACTTTTGCATTACTTTCCGTTCAGCCCTTGTATACACAGTGGGGAAAATAATTATTTGATCCCCTGCAGATTTTGTAAGTTTGCTCACTTACAAAGTACTGACGGGTCTAAAATTCTATCATAGGTGTATTGTAAATGAGAGAGACAGAATATCAACCAAATATCCAAAAAAATACAGGATACAGATGTTATAAATTGAGTTTCAGTTCAGTGAGTAAAATAAGTATTTGATCTCCACTTACTACTTGGTGGAGAGACCTTTCTTGGCAAGTACATAGGTAAGACGTTTCTTGTAGTTGGTTACCAGGTTTGCACACATCTCAGGAGGGATTTTGGTCCACTCTTCTTTATAGATCTTCTCTAAAACCTTAAGGTTTCTTGGCTGTCGCTTGGCAACTCAAAGTTTCAGCTCCCTTCATACATTTTCTATAGGATTAAGGTCTGGGTAGGCCACTCCTTTGTTGCCTTGGCGGTATGTATTGAGTCATTGTCATGCTGGAAGACCCATCCACTGCCCATCTTCGGTGTTCTGGCTGAGGGAAGAAGGTTCTCATCCAAGATTTTACAGTACATAGCCCTGTCAATTGGCCCCTCAATGCAGCAAAGTCAGCCTGTACCTTTAGCAGAAAAAAAGCCCCAAAGCATAATGTTTCCACCTCCGTGCTTGACTGTAGGGATGGTGTTCTTAGGGTCATAACAGCATTTTTCTTCCTTCAAACACAGCTAGTCGAGTTAATGTCAAAGAGCTCAATTTTGGTCTGATCTGATGACAGCGCTTTCTCCCAATCCTTCGCTGAATCATTTAGATATTCAATGGCAAACTTCAGATAGGCCTATACATGTGCCCTCTTGAGGAAGGGGACCTTGTGGGCACTGCAGGATTTCAATCCATGGCAGCGTATTGTGTTACCAATGGTTTGTTTGGTGACTATGGTCCCAACTGCCTTGAGATCATTCACAAACACCTCCTGTGTAATTCTGGGCTGATCTCTCACTTTTCTCATGATCATCTTTACTTCATGAGGCGGAATCTTGCACTGAGCTCCAGACCGAGGGAAATTGATGGGTGTTTTGTATTTCTTCCATTTGCGAATTATCGCTCCAACAGTTGTCTCCTTCTCACCAAGCTTCTTGCTGATAGTCTTGTAGCCCATTCCAGCCTTGTGCAGGTCTACAATCTTGTTCCTGATGTCCTTTAACAGCTCTTTGGTCATTTGCCCATGGTAGTGAGGTTTTAATGAAAGAAAGAGATTCTGTGGACAGGTGTCTTTTATACACATAATGAGTTGTCGTTAGGAGCACCTTCTTAAATTGACAGGACTAATTTGTGTACCACATGAGCACATAGCCAGTCAATGGGAGCCAGAATTATTGTTGGTTGGTAGGGGATCAAATACTTATTTTACTCACTGAACTGCAATTCAATTTATTTCGTGTTTTTCTGGATTTCTGGTTGATATTCTGTCTCTATCATTTAAAATTTACCTATGATAAAAATGATAGACCCTTAATTTCTTTGTAAGTGGGCAAACGTATAAAATCTGCAGGGGATCAAATAATTATTTTACCCACTGTATAGAGGTAGTGTAAGGAATTATTTCCCTGTCTGACAAGTTCACACTACAGGTGTCAGGCTGTTTATTTTTTCTACTTGGTTTTACTTTTGTGCCATTGTAAAACATGTTCTTACTGTAGCTAACTTTAAGCTTTCTTTCCTTTTTTGTCTTCCAGGTTTCCTTTTTATTTTGAGTTAAAGATTGCTTTTGTTATTTGGCTTCTATCACCTTATACTAAAGGCTCTAGTGTGCTGTATAGGAAATTTGTCCATCCAACGCTTTCTAGTAAGGAGAAGGTAGGTCACTAAGTTCCCAAAGACACACCATAAAGTCTTGAGGAAAGCCTTCCCAAAAGAGGGAAGGTCATAATAGCCCCATAGGGGAGTGTGTGTGTGTGTTCCATAGTTTTGAAATTAAATGCCCAACAAGTTCATATGGGTGAGATGGCCAGGTGTTTATAAGCCTTAGGTCATGTGGTGAATATAAAGAGGAGTGCTCAGTTATCACACTATTTTGTGTTAAAAAGTTGCACACTTGAAAGTTTAAGTCACTATGGAGGAGATCTACTAAAACAGGAGAGTGCAAAATCTGGTGCAGCTCTGTAAAGAAACCAGTTGGTTTACAGGTTTTATTTTCAAAGCTGAATTGAACAAGCTGACTTTGGAAGCTGAGTGGCTACCATGCACAGCTGCACCAAATTCTGAGTGCTCCAGTTTTAGTAAATCATTCCCATTGTGTTGTCCAGGCAGTTCTGAATATTGCTATTTGAATTTTAATACAGGCGTACCTCGGTTTACGAATTTAATGTGTTCTGTGGGACTTTCCATATTGCTAAAAATTTGTATACCGAAACACGGTTTCCCATAAGAATGCATTGAAAGCCAATTAATCCATTCCAGAGGTCAGAAAAAAGTTAAAAAAAAAGTCTTTTATCTGTTCAAAACTCTTTATAAAGTGCACTTTAGAGGCATAACTACTGTACAGGGACATGATTAAAAATGAATTTGTAAATGCATTGAAAACCAATTAATCCGTTCTGGAGGTCAGAAAAAAGTACAAAAAAAGTCTTATCTGTTCAAAACTCTGTAAAGTTCACTTTAACCTCCCTGCAGGTATTCCCGAGTCAGGGGCGGACTGACCATTTGGAAACTCGGGCACTGCCCGGGGTCAGTAGGGGGCCCCATGAGATGCCCCTGGTACCTTTTTCATAGGCTTTTTTGAGTTTGGGCAAGGACACAGGGGCCCCTATTGTCCGGGGGCTCCATGAGTTGTCAGTCTGCCCCTGTCCCGAGTGTAGTTCGGGGTAAAGTTTCAGCACCACAAGAGGTAACCCCGAGCTACACTTGGGAATACCCTGCAGTGCTGCTCTGGGATCTCTTCTTCACTTACCTTGTCCTGCGCTTCTGCGATGTCCCTCCTGCAGTGTCCCCTGCAATGTCCTCCGGCCGATGCCGGCATCTGTCTTCTGGGTTCCGTTCCCTGTGACGCCAGGACGTACGGGGACGGAACGGTGGGAAATTTAAAAATGTGAAAAAGTGACATTCACTAAATACACTAAAATCACATAGTAAAACATTACTGTATCAAACCATTTCACATACATTTTGTCCCTAGTGCTTTGTCCTGTGCCCTGCCTGCATTTTTACCTTTTTTTCTGCCTGGAAACTGAGAAATGTCCATGGCGTCCAAAAAGCGTCCCTTTTGGTCAAAAGCGGTTTCAGACCAGCTAGAGAACAGCGATAGTAAATTAGAACCACTTGCAGAATTTAGTGATAATGATTCGTGGGGGAAATTCCTCATCAGACACTGAAAACGATTTTGCGACTTTGCTCAGTGATGTGCGAACTTGGCGCTATATTTAAAATTTCATTGTTTTTAGTTTGATTATATTATTGAATTAAATTTATTATTATATTATTATTTTTTATGATTATTTATTAAATTATAATTTATGATTTAGTTTTTCAAATTTTACCATACCCGGGATGTTTACTAGACTCTTGTTTGGACAGATTTCAGTGAATTATTCCTACAAATTACAGGCCTACAATAAATATACATATTTCCATGCAAAACAATGTACTGCTTTGAGCACAGAAATACTGACATAATCAGACCGCTGGGGAGGTTAAAGGCATAAATATTGTACAGGGACATGATTAAAAAAAGGTTTGTAAATGCATTGAAAACCAATTAATCTGTTCCGGAGGTCAGAAAAAAGTAAAACAAAAGTCTTATCTGTTCAAAACTCGTTAAAAAGTGCACTTTAAAGGCATAGTACTGTACAGGGACATGATTTAAAAAAAAAAAAATAGTAAATTCATTGAAAACCAATTAATCCGTTTGTATTGCAAAATAGTTTGCAAACCGAGGAATTATTTTCAATGGATTTTCATTCAGAAACTGAAAATTATGTTAACCGAGGCGTTCGTAAGCCGGGGTACGCCTGTAGTTGCATATTTGGGAAAATGTGCCACGATACACAACCTGCTTGCCTGTCAACTTCCCCCAGCGAGCAGGGAGATTAATGCTGCTGCCAAAGGTGAGGACCCTATTGTTGCTAAGATGAGGCCACATCCTACAATGCATGCCTTGCCCCATGGTAAAGCTAGCCCTGTTTATCAATATTTTATTACTTTTTTAATATCAATGTATTGCTTGTTTGACCTTTGTTGTCTGTTAACAACAACCTTTAAGCCGGCCATAGATGGAGACATTTATTTTCCCTGCAGTTGCAGGAAAGAAGAGTGTTCGATTTCCCCCTATCAGTACAGTCATTGTGTTCTCCTAGCAGGTTGGAGCTGTCCCCGCCGGGAGAACACAGTGATTACAGTCATTGTGTTCGCCTAGAAGGTTGGAGCTGTGCCCGCCGGGAGAACACAGTGATTACAGTCATTGTGTTCTCCTAGCAGGTTGGAGCTGTCCCCGCCGGGAGAACACAGTGATTACGGTCATTGCGTTCTCCTAGCAGGTTGGAGCTGTCCTCGCCGGGAGAACACAGTGATTACGGTCATTGCGTTCTCCTAGCAGGTTGGAGCTGTCCCCGCCGGGAGAACACAGTGATTACGGTCATTGCGTTCTCCTAGCAGGTTGGAGCTGTCCCCGCCGGGAGAACACAGTGATTACGGTCATTGCGTTCTCCTAGCAGGTTGGAGCTGTCCCCGCCGGGAGAACACAGTGATTACTGCTAACGGCTATATTATCTGCTAGCGGTAATTGCATGTAAAATCCCACAGGCTGGTTGTACCTCCAGCCTGACCTTACATGGTTTGAATCTTGGTCAGTTCCTGCTGAACTGACTGAGATTTGAACCATCTGTGGCCGGCTTTAGTCTTGCAGTTGTACAGGATACTCTCCCTTGACTGAAAATGCTTACTCTTATTTCACTTCACACTGTGAGCTTCTCACAGTGTGCATTAGAAGCTGCAGCACGTCAGGTAGAGCCTGCTTTATTTCTAGGCTGGAGGATGTACATTATAATTTCCTCCCCAGCTTTATTGTCCCTGGTCCATCCCTATTATTCATTGGATTTCAGTTATTTTAATAATGGAAGCTTAGCATCACATGTGGACATTGCCTAGGAAGGTCTGCATTCAGATGTAGCCTACATAAGAATGCCCACTCCTTCAAAGTGACACCTACCCATCAAGGCATATTGATATTTGCATAACCCCTCCAGGGAGCCTAACCACAGCTTTCAGCAGGGCTGAGGGCATGTGAGTGAAGTACTGAGGCAAGGTGCTATGATGTTTTTTTTAGAAAGCTGTGTACCGAACCCTGTGGGCCCCTCCCAACCATGATCTGCCTGCACTGCATAGAGAAGCACAAGGGATGAGGGTACTGGGTCTAAAATAAGGTATGTAATGAAAACAGGTTTTATTTAAAAAATGTAATTAGTGTGTTGATTAAGAGACGAGGGAGTTACCAGGCAAAGCAAAATATAAGCAGATAAAACTTCAGCTATAAATACCAAATGTCACATTTTCATGCATATGTCTTCTCTGAAAAAACATAAGAGAACAAGCCACCATACCATCCTCTGATAGCAGTATCAGATTCAGTACTGCAGTTTAGTAAATCAGTACTGGAAAAAGCTGTTAACTGCTGTTCCTGGAAATAAGACCGTATTCATTGCCAGTCTGGTCATTTAATAAATATACAGCAGAGATCATGATATATGTGAAAGTACTAGCATTTATGGTTCCACAAGTCAAACGTTAAATGCCTGCTTTTATGACCTTACAGGAAATTGATGAGTACATTGCTCAGGCGAGGGACAAGAGCTATGAAACGATGATGCGTGTTGGTAAAAGAGGCTTGAACATTGCTGCTAGTGCTGCTGTCACTGCTGCTACCAAGGTAATGATAAGCTCAAGTCCGTGTTACTCTATGCTGAAAGTTAGAATGGAATGTAAACATTTTATTTTACTGTATGTGTTATCCTTCTCTAACCTCGGTATAGCCCCATGATTGCAGTTTTATTTGACACTGCAGGACTGGTTTAAATAGTTTTCCGAACGTCTGCTTTTGCTCCATGTGTGTCCAGTGTCCTCTGACTGTGTTCTCATGGTTAGTAAAATCGTGATCAGTCATGTTGTAAGCAAAATATGTTGTAATAATATTATATTCTACCCTGTATGTAGCTCAGTAGGACACGGATTCTCTGCTGTTCTTGGCGGGCTCACTCTGGTGGGTTCGGACTAGGATCCGAACATGCCTGAGCTCATCTCCATTCTTTCTTAAACCACTTTCTTGCGGTCATACGCATATACACAGTACGCATATATACGACCTCTTGGCAGGTGGGATATAACACCGAGTGGCTGAGTATATGCATCCCTATGTCAACTCTTTACTGTGCTGAGAGCGCGCTCCCTGCAGGTTCACAGCACAGTAACTGGCTTGTACTTCTTGAGATTGGGAGCTTTCCAATCATGTGACAGCTGTGACTGTCAATCACCGCAGTCACATGATCGGAATGCCCGCCTCTGCATCGCGGCATTTAAAACCTGTTAAAGGGCTGGGAGGCGGCACTGGGAAGTGGTCAATAATGAGATCACATACCCAAGTCATTGGTGTAATGTAGACCACTTAACCTTCTTACATTTGTAGTGCTTGGATTGTGGGCATTTATTTTATTTTTGCACACCTTGGGTTAAAAGAAAAGCAGGGTAGTGCGAGAAGGTGGGTGATCTTAAATGGTTCACGTACTGTATATAGTTGAAAACTTACAGCAATTTCTTTAGAGAAAAAAAGGTAATGATTGTGTTTCACTCCTTTTGTGTTGAGATCATATACTTATTTGAAAGGTTAAGTTCACCTGTTGAAAAAATAATCAATAATAAGTAAAAAAACTTGATTTTTCATTTTTTTTTACTTTGCTGCCTGTAGAGCATTGCACCCACGATCATCATATTGCAGGTGCAATGCCAGGATCCTGCAGATTCTGAGTCAGCTGTCTGTCCGTACCTCCCATACGGGTAGACAGTTACTGAATGGCAGGAAGAATAAATTAATTTGTAGAGTGCTCACCAGCGTCCTCACAGTTCATTGAGAACTACAGGCCATCTGACGTGGTGGCAGACAGTACTTTTAGTTAATTTATTTACAAATCTCTACGAATGAATGACAAGGCGGTGTGGGTGGAGCCCCACACATCCACGCCGTTTTCAATTTGTGACAGTGAGTGTAGGGAGAGGATCCGTCGCCCGCTGTCACAATGAGGAATCGGGGGTGTTGGCAGGTGCATGATTGCAGCATGTACCATGTTACACCCTGAATACTGGTTTAATGTAACATCAAGGTGAAATTGTCCTTTACGTTTGTAGGTGACCCCATAGAACAGAGGATCAAAAAAGTTTTATAAAAATTTAATTTTTCAAAATATCATATGCTCATTTAATGTATCTTCTCTCTCAGGGCCAAGGAGTGTTGTCGGAGAAGTTGCGAAGTTTCAGCATGCAGGATTTAACTCTCATACAAGACGACGATGCAGTGCATCTGCAGAGTCCTGAGCCTCGACTACGCAGTGCTTCCAGTGGGCTGGTGGAAAGCATTGTAGATCCAGGTAGAGATATATAAATGTTGCAAACCTGTCATAACTCTTCTATGTCTTTCTATGCATTGTCACATTCCATAGCCTTCCATAGCATTTGTGACTTGATGGAGGCATCATCTGTGAATTACCATTAGGATAGCATGAGGGCAGTGTGCTGGAACTGCAGTTTGCAGAACTTAATTTTTAGAGCAGTTTTGAAATGTGAATGGTGCCAACACAAATGAGGTCTTAAACTAGAATAGCTGCGTTTTAATGCAAGGTCCACTATAAAGGGTAGAGCCATGTTCCGCAGGACTGCCAAAGACCGACATAAGAATGGCTCCCTATGGAAATGAATAAGGGTTACAACATGTACACACAGGAAGAAAGTTGCCAGCAGAAACACTTTCAGAATAGGGACAGAGTTAATTATTGGACCAGAGAGGTGGAGGTATGCCTTAAAGGACAAGTTGTAGCACAGGTACAGTTGTCTCTTAGGATGTCATTTTAGGGGTTAGGTGTTAAGTATTTAGGTAAGGGAGGGTTATGTTGTAGAGGCTGCTTTTGTTGTCTGATAAGGGAAAGGAACACTAGAAGACTCGTGCCACAAACCACCAGCTGAGTTGCTGTATATGCAGGCTGATGCAATATTCTGTTCTTAGGAACCTTACCATAAAAACAATTACTGTAAGTGATCATCTTGTACGGCACTGAACTGCATTCAATGGGAGTTCTTGAAGTAATGTCACTGTATATAGTATTATGTTATACTTGTGTATATGAGTGGTAAATCTTGGGCAAACCACCCTGCATTCCAAGGACTTGCTTTTTTTAGATGTGAAATCCAGGACAGAGAACAATTCCAGATTAGGAAAGCGCGTTTTAAAATAACACACCATATATAGAACATTGCTTCTGGAATGACATTCATTATTGATTGTTAAAACTTTCTGTTGTTCAGTATTCTCTACTTTGATATTAATAATGTGATGTTTTAAACTGTCAGACTCAAATAGCATTATGTGAATGCTTTATTGGCTTCACGTCGGTGTGTATCCAACCTAATTGTCCTGATACTCCTCAGCCCGTGTCTCATAGGGAGCCAGGTTAGCACACAGTTGCAGAAGTGGGGCAAGCAAAGGGCTATACAGTGTATCTATCTGTAATTTACCCCTATGAGCCCGAAGGGTCATTTAAAGGAGAAGTACAGCCAAAGATCTTTTGCAGTACTTCTCATGTGGATCACAGGAGTGCAGTCGCTTTGCACTCCTGTGACCCATTCTCAGCAGACAGTGGACTGAAGTCTGTTGCCAGCTGACGTCACTCAGCCAGTCCAGCCTGGGGAAAGATGCCGACTTCACAGTCGGTATCCACCCCAAAGTCTGGAGTGGCACCCGGCTCTGCCTCTCAGCAAAGCACTGAGAGCCTAAGCCAGCTGTTCCCTCCCCCTTCAAAGCCCAGCTGGGGGGGCTGAGCAGCTAGCAGTGACTGACAGTCACTACTCTCTGCTCAAAGTGGAGAGGAGAACTGAGCGATCAGCGGTCATGTGATCGCTGAGTTCTCAGCCTTAGAGCCGGCAGGGGACAGATGAAGCACTGATGCTTCATCCACTTAGGTAAGTATAATGGGGGGAAAAAAACAACCTCATGCTTCTTTTTTAATATGTTTTAAAAAAAGTATAAATGTAAAAAGTGTCAATTTGCACCTACATTCATGGCCAAAAATATTGGCACCCCTGCATTTCTGTCAGACAAGGCACCACTTCGCCCAGAAAATTGTTGCAATTACAAATGTTTAGGCATTGCCATGTTTATTTCTTTTGTTTGTATTGGTACGACACAAAAAAGTGGAGAAACAAAAAGCCAAATCTGACACTTTCCACATAAAAGCCCAAAAATGGACTGGACAAAATTATTGGTACCTTCTCAAAATTGTAAGAAATAATTGCATTCCAAGTTTGTGATGCTCCTGTAATTTGTAATTAAACTCACCCGTATCAGTTAACAGGTGCTGACAATATAGAAATCACACCGGCAACCAGTTGAAATGGTGAAATATTGACTCACACTTTCTGTTGTGTGTCTCTGTGTGCCACAAGGAGTATGGAGAAGAGAAAGAGCAGCAAAGAATAGTCTGAGGATTTGAGAACAAAAATTGTGGAACAGCATGGACAATCTCCCTATTTAAGGTTTAGTTTACACTTGCAGTTGGGGAAAGTAAAAACAGGAGGTTGAGCCACGTTTTTACCAACACCACCCCCGCCCAAGGCAGCTGGGGTACAGGGGTATACACATGCTTTGCATTGTGCTGTGGCAAAAATGATGCCCCTGTTGTATTTGGTGTGCAGTTCTACCTGCTGAACACAACCAATTCAAGTGACTGGGGCTGTGCCAAAAGCACCCCCCATAAATGTGTGCAATGCACGTGGTTGCGGTGGTGTGGGCTTTTAGGAAGTTTAGGAGTTAGTCTTGTGTAAGGAGCCCTAAAAGTCTGCAGAATTGTGATATGCCTCCCACACTGATCCATGTGTAATGCAGGTGCTCAGAGTGCAATTTAGGCAATGAAAGGACTGCTGTCTTGTTTCTTTACTTATTTTCTAGTTACATAGGTCACTGTTTCTCAACCTTTTTGCATTCAAACCACTCTTTTGAAATTATTATTCTCGAGGCAACCCATTCTAAAATGTAAAAAGCTAAACTAATAGTTTTACATGACACAGCAGCATCCACACACATAGGACACCCAACTGAAAGGAATTGAATCTCGTTCCCTTCTGCACTGACTTCCGCTAGCCCCTGGCATCGACCAAAAATTACCTCGGATCCGGAGTTCACCTGAGACACAAAGGAATGGCAGACAGACACAAAGTAGTATCTCAGAATGAACTGAATTTATTCTTCCGTGTTTAAACTTATATATGAAACTTAAAACAAAGCATAGAAATATAAGAGCCAATCAATTGACAGGTATGCATTTAACCAATTAGAATATTACATACGTCACTCATGCCCAATCAGTTGGCATATATGTTAATTATTAGTATATGCGTCAATGCTTGAACTTTCAGACACCTTCAGAAAGCAGACAGTTCCTTTTTACCGTTGGCCTAAAATTATTAATACACTTTCAACAGGATGTAGCTCACCGCAGACTTTCAGTCTTAGGCTTAGTTAAGGGAAAAAGAGGAAGTTGCACCTGGACAAGGAAAAAAAGAGGAACTTCCTAACTCCTGACAAAATACCGTTTAAAACAAGAAAATCAATTCTTTTAAAATACAGGCTTGAAATGGATGCTGATTCTTAAAATGGACGGGCTTTGGCTAAGAGAAACAAGATGGTGGAACATCAAACTTAGGGGCTAATCCCTTCAAACCCCCTCTTAGGTCACACACGTGACCTTACACCTTAGTCACAGGTTGGTACCTGGGGCCCTTAGTAGGTAATCAGGGTTCCCCATATACCAAACCAGGTTTCAAATAAACTGACCAGTGGATTTTCTACTCCTGAGCTTTCAGCTAATTCTTCAAACAATATTTGGAGGTTGTGAAGGGCTCTAATAATACTTCCATCAGAAACAGTGTTATGGGGAATAAGAGTACAACCGCAGGAGTTAAACATTTTACATACTTTCCCTTTATCAGCTAATAACATATCAAAACAGTATGGTTCTACCAAACTTTTGTTAACCATAGCCAATGTAGTTAACCCAATTTACATTCCCGCTAAACTGTACCCATATAATACAAATTCTGTAACAACATTACTATGTTCAAATCAGGCAAAATTTCCTGATACTGGTTTAGAGACTTAAAAGTAAATTATATAATCTGGTAACAGGGAATTTTCTTAACCAAATCAGTACATTCCTTCTCAGTGATATTATCTTTGTACACTCTAATTAGACAGAACATATTAGTTTCTTTTTCCTGAAAAAAGAAAGGAACCAGTCTCAATGCCCAATCCATCTTTTGATTGCATCATTACTCCTGTATTCTCCTAGCCACCAGGGCGAGCTGCCTACGGCAGGGGCAGGGACTGTTAAAAGGAACTGGTGGCGGTTGTTCTCTGAAAATACTATTCCTAGCGGATTGGAAATGGCTAGTAACAAAACAATAAACAATGGGATCCATACAACTATTAAAACTACTCAAAGTTACTGTGACATGGTACACAATGAGGATGACATCCCGAGACACCTCACTGCGGACACAGAAAACCACTTGACTAACATGAATGGGAGTGAAACAGACTGTGAAGATGACCAGCACCATTATGAGGAGCTGTACCGCCTTCACCCGTCTCTCTCGGCTTTGGTTCATTTGTATTGACTTGGACAAAGTCCACATGATCCGCAGGGTGTAGAAAACAACAATCACCAAGGGAACAAAATACTCAAAACCTGTCAGCATAAGTAGCTGGAAAAAACAACAATGTTTGTGGTTAATCGTTGTGGTCAGTATGATGAAAGTTACAATTACAGCAAATATCCAAATCAAAACACAGATGCATTTGGCATAACTGGGATTTCTCCATCTGCATGAGGCTCTGGCTTGCACAATGGCCAGGTAGCGATCAACACAGATGCAGGTCAGGAAAAGAATACTACAGTACATGTTCACAGAATACGTAAAACTGTGAACATAATAGCAGATATAACAGGTCTCTACATTACGGTAATACATAACAATTCGCGCTGGTAGAGAGAGACCCACTAAGAGGTCTGTCACTACCAAGTTAATGGTGTAAATAACAGAGGGTGTCCTTACTTTGGTCTGAAAACAGAACACATAAAGGGCCAAACTGTTCAGTATTATGCCCATCAAAAAAATAAAAGAGTTAATAATTAGCAACGCCACCCAAAGGCCATAGAACCTTTGATGCAAGGTTTCACCTGGGTTGGCTTGTTGAGGGATTTGGAATTGTTTGTCATTTGCTATAGATTCATTCAGTTCAAGTTCTTTGGATGGGTTGAAGTTTCCAGGGCTGACGAAGCACTCCATGTAGTTCAGATCAATCTCTCAGGACTTCTCTGGCTGCTTCTTCTGTATCTGTGTCTTTGCCTTTGTCTTGCTTCTTAGGGGCTTGGTTCACCCTTTTTACACGGCTGGCATGGATCCAGGCCTTGGAATCCTCAGTCAGAACAGCGGTCCTAGTGACAGCGATCACGGAAACAAGTTGGTTCCTGTGAAAAAAAAGAAAAAAAGTGCCAGCAACATTTCCTTCAACTTTGTCCAAAGTTTCAATAAACGTTCTCACATATTCTTCCTGAATCAATCCTAAATCCCCTCTTTCTACCATGAGTGGCTGTCTGGCCCAGGGAGTGGGAAAAAACCTATCCATTAAAACCTAAAAAGGGGGGTAACCTGTCTTCTTAGAAGGAATCATCCTTATCTTTATACCTGAACTCTGAGGGACATTTCCACCTAGCGGCTAAACATATCCACAATTACCCAAAAATATTCCTGTCCTTTTCCTACTTCTGGCATGTGTGTAAAATCTACCTGTGAGCGGATAAAAAATGTTAATGTCTTGTCTTGTGAGGATTGTTCCTAATATATGTAATGCATCTAGACACATATGATTTTACCATAAAAGGGGGGGCCAGGGATGAAAAAAAAATCCAGCAGTTCACATGTAACCTGCCATCCCCTGTGACCTATCCCATAATACTGTGAGCTGTGACCTACCCCATGATACTGTAAGATGAACAGAGGTGCACTAGCTTCTAGAATACATGGTCTCCCCTCTTGTGACACAAAGTCCAGTTAGTGGAACTTTGGTCACACTAACTACATTCCACTTAATATCTTTAGAAGTAGCAAATGTACTGCAATATTTGATCTAACAGTGACATTTAAAATTGGAGCAGGATCTAAAGTGGGAGGAATATATTTTATTCTCAACT
The DNA here is from genome assembly GCF_062004578.1 of Staurois parvus. Taxonomy (NCBI): domain Eukaryota; kingdom Metazoa; phylum Chordata; class Amphibia; order Anura; family Ranidae; genus Staurois; species Staurois parvus. The sequence goes on from NW_028317821.1 coordinate 5,101,129, forward strand.
TGGGGTTTAACAACAGTATAACCTCATATTCACTAAGTGGTGGTGTGTAAGGTGGTCTCATGTCCAAGAGTAAATGACATAGCCATTTGAATCACCATCACAAATAATAGCAAACTTCTTGAGACACACAGGCATGCCTTGAACCTGTACCAGAACCATCTTTGAGAAAAAACAAAACAAAAGGGCGGAGTATACCTCCATGCTCCCCAAGCCAGGATTCCCGACATAGTTTTACAATTTTCCCTAGCATACAGATAAAACATTTGATCATATGCGGGCAGACCAAGACCAGGGGCTATTACCATAGCATGTTTCAAATACACAAAAACATTACACATTTCAATTAACCATTTCTCAAGATCTGACATTTCTAAACCTGTGGTTTGTCTCAAAATACTGTCATAGTAGGAACAGTCAGGTATCCATTGGCGGCAGCAACCAATCATATCAAGAAAGGTAAGCATGTCTTTCTTGGTCAATGGGCGGGGCAGACCCACAAGAGCCGCAGCTCTCTTTGTGACTGAATTTCCTATCACCTTTTGTGAGGACAAAACCAAGGTATTCAACAGTTTCTTAACACCATTATAACTTTGCTTAGACACTTTATGATCACATATAAGATACACACTCCACCTGGCTGGCTGTCCGCACTGAAACCAACTAAACCATGGCTAGGAGTTCATGGCCTGGGGACCTGGAGGACTACAGTATAATCCTGGAGAAATTCATTCCAGATAAAACTTTTACCTCTAAAGTTAAAGGCAAAAATTAGCCATGTCTCCTTAACAACAGGAATTTGCTAAAAAAAACAATTTGTCAAATCAATCTCTTGTAAAAAAAACAACTCGGCATCAGGTGGGATGGAGGAAATGAGTATTGGTACGTCAGGTACTATTGGGACAATGAGAAGAACATTTATAGCACTCAGGTCCTGCACAAATCTGTAAGAACCGTCTGGCTTCTCAACTAGATTTATTGGGCTGTTGTATGGTGAAATCATCTTTCCAAGGATTCTTGCCTTGAAACAAATTCTCCACCACGGACACTATTCTTACCTCCTGTATTTTAAACAAAAGGGCCTTATCTATGAAACACAGTGTGGCCTTGTATTGGAATGCAGGAAATGAATCCCACATCCAAGGAACTGTCCGCTCAAACTTTTATATTGTTTTCAGCAGAGAGTGAGGGGTCATATTTCAATAAACACTGTCATAACAGGGACAGTTGGTATCCCGGCAGATTAAGCTACAATACCTCCTTTCCCAGAGTTTTAGATTAACACTAAGCTTTCCCAAGAGAACAAATCAACTGGACAATTGGGTATGATTTTGAATAAATGCTCTAGCAGCAAAACAAAAAAACTGAAAAAGATGGTGCTTTAAAAATGTCGGTGGGTTTCCCACCTGTTCTTATAGAGAGTTTTCCACTTTTTCAGCGAATCCTCTCCACATACTGTTTCAGGTGGTGAACTCGGGATGTCTGTTACATCCAGACTATCACTCTCCCTTAATACCAGGGAACCTGAACCAGAGGATTCTTCAAAAAATAAATCCTCCTCAGTAATTGGAGTGAGAACAATTCTCCCTTCGGCTTCATGTGTGGCAGAAGTCTGAACTACACTCTGAGAATCCTCGGGAGCCTGAACTGTAGAAGGCTGTGTGGCAGGAATTTGGACTGCACTAGGTATTTGGTGTGTCTGTGCAGATATTAATACTGGTGATATAGGGGGTGCAGTGGGGATGGGATTTGGAATTACATAATGGTTGGTTAGGAAATCAACAATTTCCTCTGTAAGGGTGGGATAACCGTATGGTGGAGGGAGTAACATGAGAGGGTGTGTGGATCTGTCTATTTCTGACTCTAATAAATGTATTCTCGCTGCATCATCATTCCTCACCTCCGCCTTCTTTTGCCGCTTATTTTTCCTATAAAACCAAAGCGGAGCAAACGTCACCCAATTCTGTCCACCCCTGGCCATATACCTTGGGTCCCACATGGGGTCTCCTTCGTACCACGGAAATGACTGTTTTTCTCCCAGACAGAGTCCCCTAACCATGTCCATGTGAAAAATACTATTGCTTCCACTATAGGGAAATGGATCCACACTGCCCATTACTTCACTCCATTCTGCTAATCTATCTACCCAGGGGTGAATTAAAGAATAATCTGTCCCACAGATACGGGCTACATAATCTATACATGATTCACCAACTTTTGGGAGAGGGGGCCTATTCCTACTCTGACTTCTCCCCATATCTTACACTTGAATATATCTGTATCACAAATCTGTCCTATAGGCTGTAATGACAATTTATCCTATAAAAATGCCTGGACCTAAGATACTTTCTCTAGTCTTTCTCTAGTGACTGATAAAAGTGAAGATTATAACCTGGGTGTACAATACTTTCTAATAATATTCTGCCAATCTTTTCTAGCTTACAACACAATTTAAACAAAACATTTACATAGGCACCCAACTCGGCGTTACCACGCAATCACCTCACCCAGATCATCAACCAATAAGGCTTATCTGTGTGGGGTGGGGCATGTCACACGGAAATTGACAATACCTTCAGTGACCACTGGCCCATACACTTTACCACCTGGGCACTTGTGTCACACAAACAAATTATCTTATACTTCTATGCGATAGGAAGAAAAGCAAAGGTTTGCAGGTGAATTATTGGTCAACCCCGGGCTTTTCCTGGTTTCTTCTCAGAGAAACTCTTTTCCAATCTCTTCTTATAAGAAATTGTGCAGTTCCCAAAACTGCCTCTAGTCTTTTCCAAAAGACCTTTGTGCTCCCCACAGCACTTTTTTTTTGCGCCTGGCCACTGACGTCTTAAGACGCGAAGCCCAGTGCTTACCTTAGGGCATGAGATTTCAATCAGAGCTTTTCTGGCAAGAGACTATCTGGCAAAATGACAAAAAATCTTACTTACCAAAAAAGATGATTATCTCATCCCGGACACGAGCCCCCAATTGAAAGGAATTGAATCTCGTTCCCTTCTGCACTGACTTCCGTTAGCCCCTGGCATCGACCAAAAATTACCTCGGATCCGGAGTTCACCTGAGACACAAAGGAATGGCAGACAGACACAAAGTAGTATCTCAGAATGAACTGAATTTATTCTTCCGTGTTTAAACTTATATATGAAACTTAAAACAAAGCATAGAAATATAAGAGCCAATCAATTGACAGGTATGCATTTAACCAATTAGAATATTACATACGTCACTCATGCCCAATCAGTTGGCATATATGTTAATTATTAGTATATGCGTCAATGCTTGAACTTTCAGACACCTTCAGAAAGCAGACAGTTCCTTTTTACCGTTGGCCTAAAATTATTAATACACTTTCAACAGGATGTAGCTCACCGCAGACTTTCAGTCTTAGGCTTAGTTAAGGGAAAAAGAGGAAGTTGCACCTGGACAAGGAAAAAAAGAGGAACTTCCTAACTCCTGACAAAATACCGTTTAAAACAAGAAAATCAATTCTTTTAAAATACAGGCTTGAAATGGATGCTGATTCTTAAAATGGACGGGCTTTGGCTAAGAGAAACAAGATGGTGGAACATCAAACTTAGGGGCTAATCCCTTCACCAACGTTAGGGGTGATTTATTCTTATAATGCAAATATATCATTTCATATGGTACTGACTAGTGCTCCAGCTTTTTTCTTCTTCCTCCTTATCTCTCCTTTAGGCAGCTAACATGTCCCTGGTGCTGACAGAAAGGAGCAGAGCTGGGGCAAACAAGGATGCAGTGTTGGTGCCCGACATGCTCCTTAGCAACCAATTACATCATCAGTTGTTAGGATGCCAGCGGCTAGGCTGCACAGTGCCAATTTTTGGACAATTTTGGGTCAGTATTAGGTATTTTGCCACCTCACCTTGGTTGAAAAAGGCTGGTGTAGGAGCGCACATAACCAATGTAATAAATACACAGAAAATTATACATTATTGTGCAGTTAAAGTGGTTCTTCAGACTTCTGAAAACAATTAAAAGTCAGCAGCTACAAATACTGGAGCTGCTGACTTTTAATAATAGGACACTCACCTGTCCATGGGTCAAGCACCGTCCTCACCTGAACCGCTTCCTCACCAGTCAAGCAACGTCCTCACCTGAACCGCTTCCTCACCAGTCTTCAGTCCCCAGTTCCGGCATTTTCATTTTGTGGCTATGATTCTTGTGGCTATGATTCTTTGAGGCTTCACAGCCAGCTGCCCACTGCACATGAGCGAGCCACGCTACACTTTTTTGGATGAACCTGCAGCTTTCTGGGACCTTTGATGTGCCCCAGAAGGTTGCGGCGGGGGGAGGAGAACTTCTGGTGGATCACTGCAGCGATCCGACCAGACGTGGGAGCGGGTACCTGTCAAAACCAGGTACTTGCTCCCCCCCTAAAAAAATGGAGGAAGGCATAAAACGGAACTTCCCCTTTAGGGTGAAGTTCCGCTTCAATAAAGACGGCCTGCATAACCATTGTTTGTGGTAATACAACAGACAATAAATATGTTGAAGTGGAGCATCTCATACCAAGTGGATCATTAAAAAGAAAAAGATAACAAATGACTGATTTCCATTGGTTAATGTGCTCAGACTTACTTTTTGCACCTGCTTAGTAAATTGAAATCTTAAGGCTCAGCAAGCTCTCTCATAGTCGGCAGTAAACCAGAATTAGATGAAATTGTTACAGTGGCAGAATTTAGTAGTATGTTAGACTGTATAATAACACCTTCTGTATTTGTCAACGTCGTTATTTAGTTTTATGCAGTTCTAACAATACTTTTTTTTCTCCTTTTATGCTTTCATGAATTCTGAGTAAGTTCATAATGTGTGTTGTTTTTGTTGAATAATGTTGCCTTTTATCAATTTTGGACTATCAAAAAATATTTTACAGTCACCCTTTAAAGTATTATATAATTATCACGGGTATACTGTATACAGCAATGCCCATTTAAGAACACCAGGAAATATAAAGGTAAAGTGTTGCGGGAAAATACAATGTATAGTTTAGCTGTGTCCTAGAGTGGAGAGAACACCTTTCCTCTGTTTATTGGTTTTCCAATAGTTCTATACAGATTATGCATTATATTTGTCTGAAGCATTGTAATAAACCAACAGTAGTCCAGTAAATGTGAAATAACATCCAAACAGTTAAGAGCTACTGACCTTTATTCTGTATCTGTAGCTAATCAATACCGGCCTGTTTTGGTCATTCATTAAAGCTGGCCATAGATGGATCAAAATTCAGCTGGTTTAGCATGGACCAAACAAATTGAAATCCCTGTGTTGCGCCCCTGCTCGACAGAAGTCAAACGTTGGCTTCTGTCAAACGGGAATGTTGGAAAACTTTTCTCGATTGGCGGCTGCAACCGCTGATCAATGTATTCTGATAACGGAAAGTCCTGCTTGTTTGGATGGAGGGATCTGTTTGTTTTATAGCCAGCTTAAGTGGTGTTTGCACATGAATGTACTGTAAATGTGTTATTTACCGACCCCTCCCTTTCCTGAATGAACACAGTGAGTAATTGTTACTGATCACTTACTGTTCATTCATTACTGAAGCTGTGTTTACTATGCTTCAGTTTGTGAATGAACAGGGAGACTGTGCAGTCTTGTTCATTCATTCTGTGCAACTGAGGCTGCAGAGATGGAGATTAAGGGCTGGACCTCAATCTCTTTTCTCTGTCTTAAAAGTGAGATATCTGGGGTCTGTTTAGATCCCTGATATTTCACCAAAGCCCCCAATAGGGCTGCTAAATAAATTGTAAAAAATAATTTATAAAATTGTAAGCAATAATAAAAAATAAAATCATAAAAATTAAAAACTACTGACACCATCCACTGCCCTACTGACCACCGTTCTCTGCTCTACTAGCAATGTCCATTGCCATACTGACACCGTTCACTGCTCTGCTGACCCCATCATCTGCCCTACTGACACGGTCCAGTACTCTATTGGCTGACACCATCCACTGCGCTACTGACACAACCACTGCTTTACTGACACTGTCCACTGCCCTACTGACACCATCCACTGCCCTATGGTCACTGTCCACGCATCATCCACTACCTTACTGACTGACACTGTCCACTTTAAAGGTAGGCTATGTTTATATTTTTACAGTGACATTTGTTTTATTATATTTTTCTAAGTTTTCCTTACTATTTAGTTAGGCCTTGCAAGTTCATTTCTTTAAAAAAAGGCCACCAACCCCCCGGTTATCTTTGATATCTTTAATGTTGTTCAGGGAGATCTCCACCTCTCAAAGGTTGCCTACCCTGATCTATAGGATGCAACTAATGTAAGTGTATAAATGACACTTTTCTGGCACTATGCTTTTACTTTATACCTCCTGGTGTTCAAAATCCTTGTAAATGTGTTACTACACCTCCAGTAAGAACTAATAGGGGTTAGCTGTAAGAGTTGACAGTAGCATGTAAACATTCCTGTTTGCCCATCCTGCCTGTGTAATGGTGTGATCCCAAACACTTGCTGGACCCACTGGCCCCCATGAGACTGGATGTTTTTTCATTTTACTTCTGTGAATCCACCAAGTAGTAACACTAGATTAACATGGTTTGATTGTGTTCAAGCATGTACTGGAAATGTAGCTATACACAAAACAATGTTAGCATTTGGAAATGTCTGTGCCTGTTGTAGGTGTGTGTCTTTCCCATTCACTTTAGTGAAAAATCTTTAATACTGACAGGTACAATGGTAGGGTTCTATTTAGTGGCTGAATTTTAGTTACAGTGGTTGGACAAAAATATGGAAGCACTACATGATTTGCATATGTGCAAGTGACTAAATGTTTTTTGTTGAAAGCGGAAGTGATGTAACATTCTTTTGCTTCCGCTGTGTGATGAGACACCTAGCTAACAGGTTGGAAGCCTCACTATTGTGCACTGGTAGTAATACGGAGTCATGTCAGAGCTTACTGAGCTTCAAAGAGGGAAAATTATTGGTGTCCGCTTAGCTGGTACCTCTGTGAGTGAAGTTGCCAATTTATTTGCCATGTTGCGAGTTACAGTATCAAAGGTTATGACGGCATATACAGTTTCGAGGAAAACATTGTCGATAAGCAAAAGTGTGGTCAGCATGGTCAGCTGACCAAAAGAGACAAAAGGACATTGCTCAGGATTGTGACCCAGAATAAGAAAAAAACAACTGCTGTGAAAGTGACTGCAGAGCTCAATCTCAGTCGTCCATAGCCGTGCCCTCAAAATCTGTGTGGCGGGAACTCCATAAGCAAAACATTCACAGGTGAGTCTCAATTGCCAAACCACTGGTGACCAATATTAATGCTCAGACGAGGAGAGAGTGGTGCAACACCCATAAATTGTGAGCTATCAATCAATAGAAGACTGCAATATGGTTCGATGAATCTAGCTTCACACTGTTCCCAACATGTGCCAAACACCGTCCCAAGCTCATAGCCAGGACTGTCTTGTACCAACGGCAAAGCATGGTGGTGGCGCAGTCATGGTTTGGGCAGCCATATTTTGGTATTCTGCAGGACCCATCATCACCTTGAAAGCTAATGTCACTGCCAGCCACGATGTACAAATTTTGGCCGACTATGTGCATGCCATGGTGCAGATATTGTTTCCCAAAGACATAGCCATTTACCAAAACGATAATGCTCCGATTCACACAGCTGGTGCTGTAAAATTGTGGTTTGATAAGCATGCAGACAAAGTCGTGCACCTTCCCTGGGCTCTGCACCTCAGTATCATAGAGCTACTAATGTCAGTTTTGGAAAACAAGGTTTGGACTAGTTTTCCACCTTCTGCATCTCTGCGAGAACTGAAATGATTTTTTCATGAAGAGTATATGAATAGAATATCAGATTCTATTATCCACCATCCAAGACTTATATGTGTCAATTCCCAGGAGAATTCAGGCCGCCCTGGATGCCAAAGGTGGCCCAACATCATATTAAGTAATGATTTTGTTCTTTTACCTGGTGTTTCCATAATTTTGTCCAACCCCTGTATATGTTGTAACTATTACATATTATTCTATTTTCAGTCAGGTTGTCGGGTGTGAACTCTAGAATTAATCTGTCACATATACCAGTATAGCCAAAAATAGCAAAATAGCTAGAAAATCTGCGTAAGTGTGGTACGTATTTAAAAATACATGACAGGTAACTAACTGAATTTTTAAAACATTGTATCATTAATAAACCTCCTCTAACCAGTAAACAACCACTGAAATAAAGCTAGAAGTTGGCATTTCTCTCTCTTGATTTGTTTGCAGTGGGGTTTATACAGCTAGACATGTTGATCAATTTGGATAAACATGGCTAGTAGATTTTTGTTGTAGCCTAATCTGGGTAGAAAAAAGCCAGACTGACATCTCGGCCTTACAGTAAGGAAGTGCACATAGCAGCTGTGTCCAAAGCTCAGGATCCTAAACAATCAGAATGATTCCTAGTAATCTGATTTAATAACCTGAAATGTGATTGGTTGATAAGCAATACTGTATGTTGCTTTTTAGTTTTAAATCTTTCTTAATAAATGCATTAACAGGGTAAATGGGCTCTTTTATATCTGCTTAAAGTGTTACTAAACCCACAACAGTAAAAATCAGTCTGTATATGCAGTAATGCATGCTTGTTATACTCACTGTAGAACCTAAGGGGTTAATCCTCTGCATTGTGTAAAAAGGCTGTTTGATCCTGACTTCTCTGCACCTCCTCTCGTTCAAATGTCTACGCTGATAAGGCAGACTGAACCCGTAGCCCTTCTGCACATGCTCAGTTTAGTGTGTATTGCTAGAGAGGGTTTTTTTTTTTCTTGGGAGAGTGCATGTGATCAGCACAGGGCCAATCAGCACTGTCCAGACAGAGGTCAGGGGTTTTGCATCCTCCTAGAGCAGAAAGAAAACTCCTAAAAGGGCTTTACGCAGTGGATCCCTCTCCCAGTCTTTTAAAAAGTATAACGGTACTAGACAGGGATGCCCACTATCGCCATTGCTGTTTGTACTATCACTGGAACCTGTCCTGGCAAGTGTAAGACCGTGTGTAGATATAGTGGGAGTAAAGATAGGGGAGGTGGAGCATAAGGTGGCAGCATATGCAGACAATATGCTATTTTATATAGTAAATCCTAGAATAATGTTGCCTAATCTAATGAGACTATTAAAACAATATGGCGAGCTGTTAAATCTGAACATAAACCCTGCAAGTCAGAGATCTTAAATGTTAACATTCCAAAGCAAGAGAAGTTGAGTCTTCAAAAAGAGTTTCCATTTACATGGAAGGAAAAGGAAATAGGCTGTCTAGGAAAAAATTAACTCCTTCAATAAAAAGCTTATACCAGTTAAATTACATCTCCTTTATAAACTAATTAAAGGGTGAGTTGGGGAGACTTTCAAAGGGAGGAGCTTCTTGGATAGGTGGTATAAACCTGGTAAAGGTGGCAATAGTCCCAAAAATTCTTTATAAGTTTCACATGCTTCCAATAAACCTGCCAGGGTCTTTCTTTGGGGTAATAAATAAGTTGATACTCAGGTTTATATGGGCAAAGAAGAAACCGAGAATCAGTTATGAAGTATTGTGTAGAGTTAAAAGGAATGGGGGATTGGGGTTGCCCAATTTTAGGAAATATTATTTAGCAGTGATATTATCACGAATAGTAGACTGGACATTTAATTCACAAGGGAAAAGATGGGTAAATATGGACAGAACACTAAGTAAGGCACAGTTAAGGAAGACTGTATGGTTACCACATAAATTTCATACACTAGATGAGAATATTAGTCCTTTAACAAAAAAGGTATTAAGTGTGTGGGATAGAATTTATAAGCAGAAAGGATGGAAATATAATTCCGTACTGACTCCTTTGGCAGGTACGGAGTATTTCCCTCCAGGGAAGGATATAATCTCTGGTAAATGGATTAAAGATAAAAATGCACGTTTGAAAGATATTTTGTATAAGAAGAAATTACACACATACCAAGAGTTGAAGGAAAAAATTATTTATTTTTCACATTAGATGAGTGGCAATATGGACAATTGTGATACTTTTGTTTCATCGCTTCCTCACCCACTGAGGATCTCGGAGGATATGTACCCATTTGAAAAACTATTGAATGCCAATACAATTCAAAAACAAGCCACCTCCAGGATATACAGTTGCAAGAAAAAGTATGTGAACCCCTTGGGATTACGTGGAGTTTTGCATGAATTGGGCATAAAATGTGCTCTGAACGTCATCTAAGTCACAACAATAGAAGAACACAGTCTGCTGAACATAATACTACACAAATATTAGATGTTGCCATGGTTTAATTGCACATAACATGTAAACATTCACAGTGCAGGGAGGAAAAAGTATGTGAACCTTTGGACTTAATAACTGTTTGACCCTCCTTTGGCAGCAATAACCTCAACCAAACGTTTCCTGTAGTTGCAGATCAGACCTGCACAACGATCTGGAGTAATTTTGGACCACTCCTCTTCACAAAACTGTTTCAGTGTAGCAATATTCTTGGGATGTCTGGTGTGAATCGCTCTCTTAAGGTCATGCCACAGCATTTCAATCGGGTTAAGGTCAGGACTCTGATTGGGCCACTCCAGAAGGCGTATTCTGTGCTGGTGCAGCCATTGTTTTGTTGAATTATTTGTATGCTTTGGGTCATTGTCCTGTTGCATCACCCATCCTCTGCGGAGCTTCAGTTGGCAGACAGATGGTCGTACGTTTTCCTGCAAAATGTCTTGATAAACTCTGGAATTCATTTTCCCATCAATGACAACAATCCGTCCAGGCCCTGAGGCAGCAAAGCAGCCCCAAACCATGATGCTCCCTCCGCCATGTTTTACAGTGGGGATGAGGTTTTGATGTTGGTGTGCTGTGCCTTTTTTTCTCCACACATAGTGTTGTGTGTTCTTCCCAAACAACTCAATCTTGGTTTCATCTGTCCACAGTATATTTTGCCAGTAGTGCTGTGGAACATCCAGGTGCTCTTTTGCAAACATCAAACGTGCTGCAATATTCTTTTTGGACAGCAATGGCTTCCCCAGTGGTGTCCTCCCATGTACTCCATTCTTGTTTAATGTTTTCCTTATTGTAGATGTGTCAACAAAAATGTTAGCATGTGCCAGAGATTTCTGTAGGTCTTTAGCTGACACTCTGGGATTCTTCTTTACCTCATGCAGCATTCTGCGCTGTGCTCTTGCAGTCATTTTTACAGGACGACCGCGCCTAGGGAGAGTAGCAACAGTGCTAAACTTTCTCCATTTGTAGACAGTCTGTCTTACCGTGGACACATGAACATCAAGGCTTATGGAGATACTTTTGTAACCCTTTCCAGCTTCATGCAAGTCAACAATTCTTCATCGTAGGTCTTCTGAGAGCTCTTTTCTGCGAGGCATGGTTCACATAAGACAGTGCTTCTTGAAACCAGTAAACCCAAAACAGGTGTGTGTTTTTTAAGGGCAGGACAGCTGTCACCAACACATCCAATGTCATCACACTGATTGGAGTCAAGGTTGGCTCACTCTTGGCTCCAATTAGCTCTGGAAGAAGTCATTAAGCTAGGGCCTCACATACTTTTTCCTCCCTGCACTGTGAATGTTTACATGTTATGTGCAATTAAACCATGGCAACATCTAATGTTTGTGTAGTATTATGTTCAGCAGACTGTGTTCTTCTATTGTTGTGCCTTAGATGACGTTCAGAGCACATTTTATGCCCAATTCATGCAAAACTCCACGTAATCCCAAGGGGTTCACATACTTTTTCTTGCAACTGTATAAGATCCTGATAGATATGGAGGGAACTGGTCCTCCTGGGTTCTTGGAAAAATGGGAAAAGGAGCTTGGAACAGAATTGAATGAACAACAAAAGAAGAAAATATTTAAATGAATACATGGAGTGATAAATATGAGCACAGTAGAAATGAATTACAAATGCTTGACGAGATGGTATATTACTCCGAGTGTAGCACATAAACAGCAAGTTGATGTCTCACCTTTATGTTGGAGAGGTTGCTGGAAAAATGGTACAATGGCACACATGGTGGGATTGCCCGAAAATACAGGATTTTTGGAAGGAAATAATTCACTGTATCCAGGAAATTAGTGGGATCACTATACAAAACTCGTGGATGTGTTTATTTTACTCTGAGCCCGTAGGAAAACAGTATAAAAACAGGGTATTCTATAATTTAATCAGTGCGGCTAAGGGCCTGATCCCCCAGTTTTGGCAAGCTCCGGAGCCACCAAGAGTAAATGATTGGTTAAATATTGTGGATAATATTTTTACCATAAGTCAAAAAATGTAGCGCTACAAAAACACAAATATACCAATGAAGACAGATAGGTGATTCACATGAGTAAATGTCTAAATAAATAAATATGACAGTTCATAAAAGGGGTGACTTTTAGTGATTTCTTCTCTGTCCTGCACTGCTGGTGCTCAGGCGTTGTGCAAAATAGTGCTGAGAGAATGCACACTCACCAGAACACCCAGGAAAATGAGCGTTTAGTAATTATATATTCCCCTTTAGAGACATCAGCCGGTCAGGATAGGATAGTGTACTAGCCTCCCTCACGAGCTCCTGGAGGAATCTGTGTGGTCCCTTGATAGGTAGCCTGTGGACTTCTCCCTGAGGACCGCATACGTTCCTTACCCAGTGATGGCTGCAAATGAATACTCCCCAAGGGAGTCAAAACAAGGACGCCTCCATAGTGTAGTAGGTGATAACAGAGGTTTTATTACATCTAGCATCGAAAGTACACAGCGGTGTATACAAAAACGGACTGACCGTCCAGTGGTAAAGATGGCCGCCGGAGCTCCACGATGCTCCGGCGGCGTGACGTCACGGCGTTCCTGGCTCCTCCTACGCGTTTCGTGCACACGCACGTCGTCTGGGGGGATTTGCCAATTTGATTGGCAAATCCCCCCAGACGACGTGCGTGTGCACGAAACGCGTAGGAGGAGCCAGGAACGCCGTGACGTCACGCCGCCGGAGCATCGTGGAGCTCCGGCGGCCATCTTTACCACTGGACGGTCAGTCCGTTTTTGTATACACCGCTGTGTACTTTCGATGCTAGATGTAATAAAACCTCTGTTATCACCTACTACACTATGGAGGCGTCCTTGTTTTGACTCCCTTGGGGAGTATTCATTTGCAGCCATCACTGGGTAAGGAACGTATGCGGTCCTCAGGGAGAAGTCCACAGGCTACCTATCAAGGGACCACACAGATTCCTCCAGGAGCTCGTGAGGGAGGCTAGTACACTATCCTATCCTGACCGGCTGATGTCTCTAAAGGGGAATATATAATTACTAAACGCTCATTTTCCTGGGTGTTCTGGTGAGTGTGCATTCTCTCAGCACTATTTTGCACAACGCCTGAGCACCAGCAGTGCAGGACAGAGAAGAAATCACTAAAAGTCACCCCTTTTATGAACTGTCATATTTATTTATTTAGACATTTACTCATGTGAATCACCTATCTGTCTTCATTGGTATATTTGTGTTTTTGTAGCGCTACATTTTTTGACTTATGGTATTTTCATGGTGTATGGTAACCTGATGTATAGCTGCTGCAATTAGGTGCGCTCGTATACACATTTCCTCTTTATCTGATAATATTTTTAGGATGGAGGAGTTGTGTCATTTGGAGGAGGACAAAATGGAAGAATTTAGGAAAATGTGGAGTAGTTGGTTAGGTTTTAAAACATCTAAAAGATACTCAGCACTGGTCTGGAGCTTAGGGGGGAAAAGCCTGGAAAGAGCCTGACGGAAAACCTGAAAACAAGAGAGTCCTGTGAGAGGGATGGGGACATACATATAGATAGATAAGTATAAGAGGAGTAAGAATCTAGTTCACAAGATCTGGACAGGGGTATTTTGGTGGTGGGGGGGACTGTGGGAGGAAGGGTTGGGTGAGGGATAAGATGTTGTAAAAGAGACTTATGTACTTATGAATGCAATTTATTTTGGGTTGTTATTTTTGTACTGTAAAATTTAAATAAAGATATAATCATTTAAAAAAAAAAAAAAGAAAACTCCTCCTACAAGCTTTAACCAGTGCTTAGTTGTAGTCACAATTCTGCTCTAACTGCTGATGAGAAAAGGTATTTAGCAGTTTTTATTTACTAAAATAATTGTACTTCCATGTTCTGTCTATTGTGGGAGACCAGATATAGTGAATGCAGGGTCCTGGGTTTAGTAACACTTTAATATATTATCTATCATATGCCAATAACATAATAAGGTCATCTATTCTTTCTTCCCATATCCCTTTTATGTCTACATTCCTAATATTTAAAGCACTCTCTATTATATTACAAAGTCACATTTTGGCATTTGCCATTTACAGCTGTCCATATATTCTGCACAGTCATGATCTCACAGATGGTACAATGATGTAAGTCAGATATAAACTTTCTCTGGTTTGTATTTTGTAAATTAGTTTTTGTGTAGTTATGTATCTAATTCACTATTGGCCTTTAAATGAAATTTAGAGGCCGGTGACTTTCATTTGTAATTTCCTTCATTTCCATTTAGTGTTCTCAGATAGTCATTGCAGCTACATATTATGTTGCCCTTTACAATTTTTGGTAATTAACCGATGAGTGTATTATCAATAGTTCCATTGAAAAAAAGCATCAAAGAACAATGATGATGTGCAAAGTGCAGTAACTCAAAATTAGCATTCCAAAATATTTTCACTGATGTGATTACAGCTTGAGGCTGAATACTTGTTTTGGGCTACCGCACTTCTGCATCACACTAAATAATGGAATAAGTAGATACTGCATCTAATTCATTATTGTTCTATTGTGTAGCTTACACTACCTGTCTAGCATCTGAAGACCAAAAGCATAGTGTAAAGCCAGATGGGGAACAATCCGATGTCAAACCTGAACAGTCTGATGAAGATGCCACTGAAAAAGTGCCCAAACGGACAGCAAGTGTCAAGAGTGTTAAAAAGGTTACAAAAGTGGAGGTATGTTTTGTTAGACCTAAAACTTTCCCAACACTTTCTTAGAAATGTAGGTCAAGTCAGTGGCTAACGGCTATAGATGTACATGTAAAACTTGTAGTTACCAAGGTAGGGACAAATCAGGAAGGTGGTCAAGTTGCCGATTGTCGTGATCACTGCTAACCCAGGAAACATCAAAGTTTCTTCTAATCAGAGATCTGAAGAAGGCATCTTGGTTAACATCAGTGAAATACAGTAGAAGCACTAGGAGAAAGGCCGACTACAGGGCTAACAATGTAGTTTTGGCAGAAAAAAATACGGGGATAACTGACCAGTGGTGCATGTTCATTAAAATAAGATTTCCACATGTATTGCAAATACTCCTAGTTATCTGTGGGCTCTTAGTTTTGTCTGTAGTCTGTTATTTAGGATGTCTAATACAATTCAGCCACTGTGCTGTCACTCCTTACATCAGTGTTTCTCAACATTTTTTCAGTCAAGGCACCCTTTCAAATTATGGACAATGTCAAGGCACCCTTTAAATTCATGGACAGTCCCGAGGCACCCTCTAAAATGATGGACAGTCTTGAGGCACCCCATTCTAAAATGTAAAAAACTATTCTAATAGCTTTACATAATGCAGCAACATCCACACATGTAGGACACCCAAAATTAGAGGTGATTTATTCTTCCAAAGCAAATACACTTTTGTACACTGGTACTGACTAGTATTCCAATGTTTTTCTTCTCTGTTTTTTTCCATCACTGAGCTAATGTGACCCCAGCACTGACGAAGAGGGGCAGGGGAGGGGCAAACAAGGATGCTGTGCAGGCAGCTGACATCCTCCTTATCAACTGATGATGTCATTGGTTGTCAGGATGCTGGTGGCTAGAAGGTTGTAATGGTGCACAATGAAAATCTGTGGCTTTGTGTAAGTAAACATCAGGCTTGTTCCACCCGCTAGCTTGTATACAAGTTTTGGGCAATTTTTATATTTTTTGCCAAGGCACCCCTGAAGAAACATAAAACATTTTAAGAAAACACTGGCGGCTAATCATGAGAGTAGTCCAAGGAGGCAGTAGGATCTCTGAAAATGAACTGTTATGAGATCAGTACCTTCTAGAGCTGGGATCATGGTACTGTTGTGGACTGTGCAGAGTAAGATACAGAAATGGTTAGTTAGTGTTAGGAATTATTTTAGGAAATAAAGCAGAGCTCCATCCAAAAGGAGAAGTTCCACTTTAAGCCTTTGTCCCCCGCTCTCCATTAAGGATTGGCACCTTTAGGGAGTGGGGGGGGAGCGGGTACCCGAATTTGACAGGTACACACTTCCACTTCCGATGCGATCGCCTAGTTGATCGGAAGTAGAAGTTGTCCTTCCCCCTCTCTCCCTGTAGTCTTCTGGGACATGTGACAGGTCCCAGAAGACTACGGGGCCATTCACAAAGTGCTGCGTTTCTCACGCATATGCAGTGGGCACCCGGCTGTGATGCCGCAAGCTGTCACAGCCGGGTGCCCACACTGAAGATGCAGGTGCCGGGGAGAGAAGACGTCTGGTGAAACCAGCCATGATGAGGACACCACTGGACCGAAAGACAGGTAAGTGGCTGTATTTAAAAAGTCAGCAGCTACAGTTTTTGTAGCTGCTGACTTTTCTTTTTTTTTTCAGCTGGAACTGCTTTAATTTATGTTAGTGTTAGACTAAGGAGTTGGGAGTAAAGGATAGTTTTTTTTATTTATTTATTTATTGCAGATACATAAATCACGTACATTTTGGTGTCTGAATACAAGGCATCCAGTAAAGTGCAATAATGGGGGGGTTTACTAAAATAGCACACAGTCTGGTGCATTTGTGCATTGTAACCAATCAGCTTCAAGTTCAGCTTGTTCAATTGAGCTTTGAAAAAAAACCTAGAGGCCAATTGTTTACTCTGCACAACTGCACCAGATTCCCTCCCCCTCCTAAACCTACATAACCTAACACTCAATTTCAAAATCCCAGACCTCTCCTTTTTTCCATCCTGTTCTATCCAAAACAACTTCTTATGGTTGTCTACTGTCCTATTTCAAGTAACACAGAAAATAAACACACAGGCGGGCATATTCGAACAATTGATAACCAATAACATTACTTTTGTCTAGATATGGATGTTTATCATATGCCTGTATTGTTGGATATAAACTTTTACATAATGGGGGGATTTACTGAGGCCTCATTCACATCTAACGATTTAGGATCATGGGGTGGAATCACCGTAATTCTGTCCACGATTCCAAATCACCCTGCAGTCCAAAACGCTGCATAAGTGTCTGTGTGGCATTCACTTTTAATGGCACCTAAAGTGATTCTCAAATGGTTAAATGTAAATGGGACATCAGTAAATCCCCCCCGTGTTTTACAAGTTTACATCCAACAATACAGGCATATGATTAACGTTCACATCTAGAAAAAAAAAGTAATGTTATTGGATATCAATAGTTTGATTATGTCACCTTTCTGTCTATTTTCTCTATAAGAATTTGGTTTGGATAGGTCAGGATGGAAAAAAGAAGGGGGTCTGGCATTTTGAAATGGAGTGTTAGGTAAGGTTAAGTAGGTTTAGGGGAAAGGGGGTGAAGGGGAAGGGCAAATACAAAATTGGATAGTGGGTGGGGCGGGCATAACCAGTCATGGCCTCCCTTCCATCTATACTTGGGAAGAGGTTTGTAAACTGTAGGTTTTTAAGAGATAACTTGTCTGTCCCAGGCTATTTCCATTTGGATTCCTACAAAGCTCCATTGGTCTTTTTCATTCTCTAGGGGAGGTCAGGAATAAAATGCTGCGCAAACTGTTGGCTCTATATAAATCCTGTATAATTCTAATAATCTCTTTTTGCATATCAAGGAGCAAGTGAATCCTGTACAGGGAAACCATGTGTTGTGAAATGTTTCCTCTTGGGTGTGGAGGGAGGCAATTAGTTCCTCTTTTTCCCTAATTTTGTTGATTTTGATAAAACATATAAATTTGATCAAGAAGAATTTGTAGCACTTGGTTAATATGTAGTAGGTAACTGATTAGAGGTGTTCCCAGATCCATAAATGTAAGCTGAAGAGTCAGTCTGCGGCCCTCTGTCCAAAATGGATGCAGTGGAGGGAAACTCCAGAAAGTATGTAGTAGTGTTTCTGGCTCGGACAGACATCTCCACAAGTACTTCGAACCTATGGGATCATTTTGTGGAAAAGGGATGGGACATGACAAGGTAGGTTCTTTTTTGAGAGATGGGGAAATTAGAGTGGAACTATAGTCAGAAAATGAAGTCCTGCTAGATCACTTCATGCTGGCCCCTTTTGCAGATAAAGCTATGAAAAACATAAAAAATAAGTATGTATACTGTTTAAAATCTAGTAATACACTGTCTCACCTGCTCTGTCAATTATAAGTGAGTCACTAGAGACCGGTCTGCTGACAACCTAATGCCTTACTGCTGCTGAGGTCGAAGGAAGCAAAGGAATAACACAGACTGTGCTAATGGAGGATAGATTAGGTAGGGAGAAAAGAAAAGCAGGAGAGGTGACAGGACAAACTCTGCTGCCAGACACAAAAGAATTAAACTTCCAAGGATTGTGTCTTATCTTATCTCCCTGATATTCATCCCTTTCTCCCTGGCAGCAACACCACTATGATCCTGAGCACTGTCAGCTACTGTCAGCCTTACCCTCTAGCTGAGACAAGACATACAATCAAGGCTGGAAATGCACACATTTCAGTTACAGACACATATTTTTTGAAACTAAGGAGATGGGGAGAGTTCTTTGTTAGAAAGTGACTGTTCTGAGCTTCAACAAAATGGCGGCGTCAAGCAAGAAAAAAGAGGAGCAATGCTGAAGGCAATTTACAGCACACACTAGCATAGTTATCAATGTGTGTTCCATTTTTTTTATATCATGTTGTTATGGGTAAAGTTCCACTTTAAGTGTTAAATGCTCAGTTTATGTAATAGGTTAAATATTAGGGTTAGGGTTTGTGTGTTAAGTATTAGGGGCAAGAATAAGTGTTGGGGAAAGCGCTACATGTTAAGGGCGTGTTTTAAGGGAAAGTTAGGTGTTAATGGTTCAGGCAGAGGAGGGTTAAGTGTTTGAGGTGCCTCAGCATAGAGCGCACTTTTAACTTTTAGTAAACTTTAGAGAGCAGTGTTATCTTTGTTTCTTCTCTGCTACAACAAAACAAACTACGGGCTCCCAGCACCAGAGGGTAATACAGCAAACAATCGATATTGGCCAAAAAAGACCAATCCACTTTTGCATATCAGGCTGCACTTCTTTAGGGCAAGGTCAGTATACCCTTTTAGGCTAGGTTCACATCTGTGCAGGTGGTGCCGCTGCGGATCCGCACGAAAATCTGCCACCACCCGCACAGAGAAATGCAAACTCACGGGAGGGTGCCATTAGTTCTGATGGCATGCCGCCCGCACTGGAAAACGCAACCGTACTGGGAACCGAGGTACCCGTGCGGGCTGCGTTTTTGGAAGAAGTGCATGGACTTCTTCCCTGCGTGTCACATGAATGGGCTCTCGTGTCTGTGCAAAACGCGGCCCTCATGGCCGCATATATGTGAACTGGGGCTAAAAGGCTAAGTTCACCTTTTAAAAAAATAATAAATACCCTGATACTAAAAAAAAAAACCTGTGCTACAAATATGTGCTACTTGTTTCCTGGAATGTATCCAGCCTTTTGGTACCTTTAACATCTGCTTTGTTTCAGCCACAGAACAAGAATGTCAAGGTTCGCCCCAAGAAGAAAACAACTGGAACCTCTGTGCCTGGAGAATCAGCATGAAGCCTTGTCTTTTTGTTCAGAATATACCGTACACGCTGCTCATCTGAAGCTCCTTGGAGGACTTTGTGTTACAATAGTGACAAGTACCACTAGTCAATGGATCACTCCTCGTCTGGGGGTCAGTACTTGCAGAAAAACGTGTGTAATAAAAATATATAGGCAAATATTCTACTGGGCCGCACTGACGTGTGGAACGTGTTTAAAGTTGTTCACGCACACTGACTTTTAAATAAAACAAAAACTCTATAACAGTAATAAGGGGATTGAAACATGAAGAGAGGCTAACTTCTTTTGTGTCTCTTTTGTGTCTGATATGCCTGAACTGCTGCTGAGTTACTGTTGACCAGCTCTGTGTTAAAGACTGAACATAGGTGCTCAGTCCTCTGCTAATGGTTTTAGTTTACAGTGGCCTCACTAGTGCAAATAATATGTACTTAACTTTTTATTTATATGATGACAACTAACGTTGTTTATTTTCTTAATTTCACTTATCCTGGTTATACCGTAAAGCTTGTAGTGCACTCAAAGATTGTAGTATAGGTGGGATTTGGTGACTGCAATGCACTTTGGCAGCTATTTACACTATATGATAGTACACAGTAATGCTTACTATATAGTTTGACATGAGCTGGCTTATGGATCATTTAATATGCCATGAGTGTATTACATAGGTACAATACATAATAGCACTATGGGCTGTAGTGCCAATATGACAGATGCTTTAGAATAATATAATTAAAAGGGAGATTTGAGTTTGAAGTGGTCCGTAATAAAAGGTAAGTGAAATGAAATCACATGATCACAATGTAATATTGTGGTTAGATTTATGTCTGACTCGCATGAGTACTTGGAATATCTCTACCAGTTAGAGACTTCTCATATTACTACACTACAGACAATTCTTTTTTTCTTGTTGGAAATGAAAATTGTAAAGTGGTACAGTTCACCTATCTCTGACTTTACTAATCTATGGTGAGGACTGGAAAGAGAGGAAGAACCGACTTGTAAGGCACCATTGTTTTTGACTGATGTCTGTCACTGACAGGGGGAATAGGCCTAGATCCGTGTTTAAATACAACTTTCATATATAGCCAAGTTTTGTCATTGAACAGTCCAATTATAAAATGACAGACATTAGCACACTAGGTCTAGGGAGAAATCAGTTACAGCCTTGATTATATCACGGGAGATAGTGAACTGTCACTGCTTGCTACTTACTGTATGCATTATCAGATAAGTGGATTGTGATGTTCCAGAATTGACCTCTTAGATCTGATTTAACCCACTTTTGATGGATTACTTGAAATAATCACATCATAAGTGGGAAAAGGATTTTAAGTCGGTGAGTATGGAAAAAAGGTAGAGTGTGCAGATATCCTGCTTTTTGGTTTATTTTCTGATATAGTATATTTCTCATGCAGATCTGTTAGTAAAGGGAAGTTAATGGCTGGTAGCTAGTCATTATGTGGCAGGGAATGTAGGAAAGCTTGTAACAGAATGAAAGGTACACGCCAAAGAAAAGGAAATGTAAATTCATACTTGTTAGTTCCATTTTTCATCTAGGCATTGCTGTCATACATCAGAATACCTCACTTTCTTTTCTTTGGTATTTAAGTTCTGCTAGTTATGGCAGCAATTAATTTCCAAACACACCCACTGGAAGCTAATTCTTATCTCATACAAGATTAGTAGTGTGAGGTTTCTGCAGGCACAAATAAGATTCAGACCTGTCCTGGAAGACTGAAAGTGATTGAGGTCATATAAACATTGCAAGAGAGAAGGTTATGCAGAGCAGTCTCCGGGAAGTAAACCTCTAGTGCCCCTGTGAGGTGGTCTCTGGATTATAGCTGCAGTGGAATATACAGAGTTCAGCGTAAAGTAAATTAAATAAAGTTTCTAAATTTGGCAGTGTCTCCAGAAGAGTAAATGAAGCCTGGAATTGCTGTTTAGGTTTTAGCACAGTATTCCCAATTTAGCATTTTTCACACTTTAGATACTGCACCTTAAACAGCCTACACGGTTTTTAATTTGTTCTTCTATGACATAACACTGTCATCAAGATTTAAAGTGGTATTAAACCCAAAACATCATTTATTGTAGCTTACCAATCATTAGATGTGGCTGCATCAGTTTTCTTTTCTTTGGCTTTTTTTCTCCCTCTGTTTTCACCAGGTGATCTGGCTAGTAACATGCCTCCGGTATTAGTGAGACACCATTCTGGAGGAATGAGGACAAGCGGCACAGCAGACAACACCATTGTCAGTCTGAGGGGGAGGAGAATGGCAAATGTATTAGCAGATTTAAGAACAGTAACTAATTGAAGCAGTAGTCCAGATAATACTTTATAATCATTTACAGCAAACATTTAACCTTTTGGAATAAAGGTTTTACATGAATAAAAAAAATTTGATCATAAAACCTCTGCCAGTGTTAAATTGTCTGTCTCATCCCGGCAACTGATACATTCTGCTGGAGAGTTTGAGCTTTTATCAAACAATAGATTTGCTGGCCAGATCTCAGATGAAAAAAGAAGAAAGAAAACCTAAAGAAGAAAATGAATACAGCCACCACATCTAAGAATTGGTAAGCTACAATATAATAAATGTTTGCTTTTGGGTTTAATACCACTTAAATTAACACAGGGCAACATTACATCCTTTTCCTGTATAGTTACAATGTCATCAAAATTAATGATTGCAAGATAATCTTTTGCTTGAGTATTCATATATTAATTAAAAAGGAGTTTACAGCGGGTAGAGAGGTTTAACAGGCAACACACGAAACCCACTCTTTGAGTTACTAATGTAGGGGACTTTTTCTCAATAATAAAACCAGCAAGTTATATAGGTCCCTTACAGTTGGTAGGCTTTTCCCCTGGAAGCAGTTCTGTCAGCAGCGCCAGAAAAATACATTATAAGCCTCTTATATTCTTTTAGTAGACTTGCAGGAAGGATTAGTGCAATGCTGTATATAAAAGACAACTTAAACCTACAATCTCAACAACATTTATCACTCTGACAGATTTTAAATGTACCAATGAAGAAGAAATGTATTAGTCCATAACTACAATCATTTTTAAAATCTGTCTTCCTGCTAAAAAGTTTTTTTGTCCCAAAGCTTCATAAAAACATAGATATAATACCGCAATAAAATATTTGCCATATTACATCAAACATCAATTGTACAAGTCCAGGTTCAAATTGCAAATTTATGTATATTTTAACACCTTGATCGATGTATTTTGTGGCATTGTCCTGCTTGTTCAGGATTGGGTTCCACTCCATTTCTTTTTTTTTTAGTTTATAGTATTCAAGTTAAACTTAGTTTATGCTTCAAACGTGGTCTCCATGCACTCCCTGTTCAACAGGCATACAATGATAACCCTCTTTGACATATAAAATAAAAAAGTACAAATCTTTTGGGACACAGTAACCATTTAAATTGTATGTGATATTTGTACTTCTCATACCTTGGTCTAGGTAACAACAGGCTATAAAGAAATTAAACGAGCTAATAAAACTAACTACTTTACACACACGCACATATATATAACTGATAATAATTACTTTGTAAAAGAGACCTCTGTGAAAAGCCTTAATACACTGGAGTGCAATCTACCATCTGTAAACTTACAAGCCACATGCTGATACTAAAATAGTACAAACACCAGTTGATTTCCAATGCAGTTAAAGTAGGAATCCAACCTTTTTTTCCTAGGTTTGGGTAGACCGGAAATTAAGTTGTTTAGTTTTTATTACTTCCTTTTTGGTCACAAAAAGAGGAGTGGCAGCAGATCTTCATAGAAGCAATAAAAGCCTTACAGAGGTTCTAAATTTAAAAAATGGAGTTCTGCTTTTTTTTATTGGATGTTGTAGAACACATAAGGGGCTTATTTAATAACAAAGTGCCAAAAACAGCAGTGTTCAGTAACCCATACCAACCCATCATGCAACAACATCACATCTTAAGGCTGGCCATACACTCTACAAATTTCTGCCCAATTTCCTTTAGATTTACCTTTGACTATGTAGTGCAAGGGCCTGCCTAACTGCATACAATTGAAAGTGTTGTTTAGGTTTGACCTTGTATTATATCGTTTTTGGTAAATTCTCAAGAAAATTGCATAATGTATGGCCAGCCTAAGTGATAAATGTGATGCTGTAGGTTGCGGCATGCCATGGCTTTGCATTATCTTGTTAAGTGATCCCCATGAAAAAGCTGGTCTCTGAGAATACACTGTGAATATCCTCATGCTTACAGAATGCATATATAGATAATCTGCACAAACAATCAAAACTTTACTTTTTCTTAACTGATCAGTTGTCAGTGAAGCTGTGCTTGTTTTTCTGCTTTGTGATTGTTAGCAAAGGGAACAAATTCAACTTTGTTTAGAGAGGGATGTTATAACATAGTTTCGGTTAATATATGAAAAATTATGGGCAATAACAGGTTTGATCACTACTGATATTAGATTTGATTTGCACTTTTGATTATATTAAATTATTTTACTTTGTATTTATTTTAATGTATATTTTGTTAGCAATATTTTCACTGGTCTTTGGGTTGCTAGTACTCTTCTTTTTTTTTTTTTTTTTTTTTAATAACCAGTAGAACCTAACTGCAAATTGTTTTTATTTTCTAAAAGCCATTTACAATATATACAGTAGCTTGTAAACTACATTACATTGCTTTCTTTTCTTTATTGTGAACACTGAAATGTGTGGTGTGAAATAGCATTTGCAGCCAATATATAAAAATCCTGTGTTGCATCGGGTTTAGTGGAGGCTATGCCCAGCATATTGCCACTTAAAACGTGGATGCATAAAAATACTACAGGGAGGCTGGTATTCATGATAGCTGCAAGACATCCCATAAACGTATTTGTGGGGGGATAAATTCATTGGTAGGTCTTTAATGAGCGCAGTGCAGCTCAATATTTATTATTATACATCATTAAGAATATAGTTTAACTGCAAACAGTGTAAGTACTTGAATCTGACATTCGACTGGCCCTTTTGCAATCTCCTCTAAAGCAGAAAGCAGACTGAGCGAGGGTGAAGCAATACAAGGAGCCAATCAGTTGTGTTGCAATGCTCATGTGCTACCAAGGAGTATACTGATAGGATGAGAGAGCAGAGCGACAAAAAAAATTAGCTCATCAGTCCTCTGCTTCTTATTCACTGTTTAATCACAGTCTAGGGGAAAGACAAGACCTGTAAGTGTTACTTAACTGTAGTAGAGTAAATTCAGGTCTCCTGCACTGTCAGACAAGGCTATGCTTTGTGGCAGAGCTGTGTAAATCGTTTACTGAATGGGCAAAAATACAAATGCTTTGACGTGTGAAACAGCATATTTACATATATTCTTCTGTGTATTTAGCTGTTTTAACCTGAGCATTAAAGCTAAACTCCAGGCAGAGTATAACTGTTTGAGGTTGATATCCAGAAGTTCCTAATCATTTCCACTGGAGGTGTTCTTTTTAAGGCCCTTTCACACTAGGAACTGCAGGTGAATCCCACAGGAACGCTGGTGTCCTTTTATGAAACGGAGATCAGCGGCGATCCTGTGGATTGTTGCTGATCTCCGATCATTAGTGGTTTAGGAAATAGAGATGATCAGTGGAGAACATGATCTCCGCTGATCATCTCAGCACACAGATGGCCAATGTATGAAGGAGCGATGTCAGACCTTCACTGGCGATCTGTGTTCTCCCTCCAGATTCTCCAGCCCAGAGCTAGAGAATTGGAGGAACCGCAAACGAAGCAGTGGTAATTTACCGATGTTTAGTAAACAGTGTTTGATCTCTTACTGTAATCTCGCAAGATTATAGTAACAGCCGCCATTTTCCAGCGTTCAAAGTGTTTGTAGATCGCTTCTCCCTTCATTCGGAGAAGTGATCTACACCGCTTCATAAAAAGGCATTCAGAGAACTGTCTCCTCTGAGAATGCCAGGGAACTGAGTAGCGGCCATTTACCAATGCCTGATAAAAGGACACCACTGTGTGGTTCTTGTGTGATTCACAGGCAGTTCTTGCAATGCAACTTCAGCCCCATTGATTTTGCATGAGCTGAAATCGCACCACACCAAAAGTAGTGCATACAATACTTATTAAAATGCACAGCAATCGGATCGCTTGGTACTTTTGTACCATGCAATCCGGTGCAGGCAAACACTGCGTTTGGGGTGTCATTAATTTTTGCACTGACAAGGGCAGTGCAACTGGAATGCGGTGCTGGAAGCCGCATGGGAACGCGGCCTTCATGCACTGCATTCTAGTGTGACAGGTCATCTAATGGAGTAACATATTTTCAAATAAGTCCAAAAAAAGTAATTGCAATACTATTATAAAGACACTGCTTTCTGAAAACATGGGTAGCTATGTGTATTATGCACAGTTGTGGGATTTTTCATTTTAATAGGAAAGTAGCAAAATAGTTTTGGTTTTTTTTTTTGGTTTTTTTTTAGTGAAGTGCAGACATTACCTTATACTTGGTCTGTACTTTATTTATCACTATATCCCAATTTTCCAACCAAATGTGAGATGGGTATTATGAATTTAAAGGACAGCTGTACCTTTGGTACAAGTTTTCACGTAATGCATGCCCCCACTGCCCTAAGCGCATTCAACAAGGAAAAATACCTACCTTCGTCCATGATCCACAAATTTTCACTTTGTGACCCTGCCCAAAGCTTCCCAGCCTTGCTCTAGAAAGTGTATTCACTGGGTCCTCTCCATCCTGGTGCTGCAGCCCTATTCATTCCTATGGATGGAGCTGTATTCTGCAGGACCGATGGGAGGCTACAATAAGTATGCCTCTCCAA
Organism: Staurois parvus; assembly: GCF_062004578.1. Taxonomy (NCBI): domain Eukaryota; kingdom Metazoa; phylum Chordata; class Amphibia; order Anura; family Ranidae; genus Staurois; species Staurois parvus. The sequence goes on from NW_028317821.1 coordinate 5,127,724, forward strand.
AGAACGAATGGGGCTGTCACACACATTCATAGGATGAAGAGGAGCCAGCCAGTGGTGTATTTAGGTTTCGTGCTGCCCTAGGCAACACAAAAATTGGGCGCCCCCCCCCTATGGAGAGAGCCTGACATTGACCAACAACACCCCTGCCCACTGCCCACCTGAGAGAGCTTTCCACTAACACACCCCCCCCAGCGAGAGAGAAAGATACTCCCCTTCACATCTCCGGACATCCCCAGGAAGGAGAGTCGGGTTCTCCATACACAATCAAGCAGCCCGCAACCTCTACCGGATCCCACCTGGTCCCCATGCTGTATTTGTCCCTTCTTCCATCCCTTCTTTTGGGGGGCAATGCTGCCCCCCCCTGAACAATGCTGCCCTAGGCAAATGCCTTGTTTGCCTTGTGGTAAATACGCCCCTGGAGCCAGCGGGACTCTTTCTTAAGCAAGACTGTGCAGGGCCACACAGTGAAGATGAATCAAGAACAAAGGTAGGCATTTTTAGGTGGGCTGCACTCAGGTGGGTGGAGGCATGCCTTAAAGTGCAACTTGCACCAGAGGAACAGTTTTCCTCTAAAGTTAACTTAATGGAAATAAGTGGGCTGCCATTGCCGATCACCCAACAATGCTAGCTTCTAGGATGTTTTAATGACCCTCTGGCTCAATAATTTCTGAGTGATGGACATGGAACAGGTACGCAGATCAGGTATTTCGGAGAAGAATCCAAAATCCCTATCTGAATAAGAGTCAGCATGGTAGGCACACCGCTAGCATCCATGTTTCTCTTATGACAGGTTTCTTGATTGCTGTTGTGTTTTGCACATATTGTCCTCGTGTACAGTGCTATAAGAAGACACATGAGGGTTGATTTATTAAAACTGTAGAGTGCAAAATCTGGGGCAGCTGTGCATGGTAGCCAATCAGCTTAAGCTTGTTCAATTAAGCTTGGACAATAAAACCTGGAAGCTGATTGGTTTCTCTGTAGAGCTGCACCAGATTGTGCAGTCTTCAGTTTTAGTAAATCATTCCCATGGTTTTACAGGTTTAGCAGTGCAGTTGGTCAGATCAGTACTAGTAAACAAGTAATTCATTGATGAAATACTGCTAATTCTGGCTTTTCTTGTTCTCAACCAAAATGCTGGGCAGCACAGTGGCTAAATGGTTAGCACTTCCACCTGGCAGTACTAAGGCTGTTGGTTTGAATCCCAACCACAGCACCACCTGCCTGGAGTTTGCATGTTCTCCATGTGCCTGCATGGGTTTCCCCTAAGTACTCCAGTTTCCTCCCACTTTCCAAAGACATGCTTGTAGGTTAATTGGCTCCTGTCTAAATTGGCCCTAGTGTGTATATGTATGAATGTAAGTTAGGGACTTTAGATTGTACGCCCCCTGAGGGTTAAGGACTGAAGTGAATTTACAATATACATGTAAAGCACTGCGTAAATTGACAGCGCTATACAAGTACCTGTAATAAATACATTTGGAGGGCAACGGGGTTTACATAAACTATAACCATACCCATTGCAATGGTGTTCAGATTGAGACATGCTCACGTTTTGTGAAAAAGAAAATACCAAATGAACTTTTATATGAATCTTATTGTAGAGGACATAAGCCTCGTAGTAGGTGATCATGCATAATAGAATTAAGATAGGTTTACTTGGCACAATGGAGCATGTTTAAAACTCAAGGTATCAGCATGCCTCATTTTCATCACAAACCAAAATAAAATAAATATGGGGGGCTATTTTTCTGGTTAGCATAGCAGGCATACTCATGCAAGTCATTCCTTTTCCCCCCAGGGCCAACCATACATCCAGAAGGGCCGGTTTACAGCACATACTGTATACAGCTGCATATTAGAGAGCTGTTCCAAACCACATGCAGCTGCTTCAGCCTTGTTGGCCATCAGCAGTGCAGTGTATGTAAACCAGGGCTTCTGCATAGTAGGATGTGATGTATTTTCCTAATAAGATCATTAAGAGGGAGAGTTTTACAGGAAAAATATGTACAACATGCTTAACTATACACGAGTTCCATTGTGATTTAATTGCTAATAAAGAACAAAGTGACAAAAAGGCACTTAGGATCCATCTATAAAGCTCCCATGTTGTATGTATGCTGCTAAGACACTTGATGAATCGCTTTCCACCCTCTCAGATGCTCACAAATGTAAATGGAACTACTTTTGGGCGCATAGGTCCATAAAGAACTTGGGCTGCAGAACCATCTGCACATGTATGATGGGACTATATGGTATCACACACTACAACCGTATGTTAGAAGACTTTTTGAGCCCTGCAGGGAATACTTTGTAATAAAATGTACACTTTGAGTAAACATTTGCATTTCACTGGATTTTTTTACTTTTTCTGAATCATTTTGGATGTTTAAAAATAAAATTGCACTGGCAGTCATGCCAATTTTGGATTGTAAATGTTACTTTGTTATTTCAGGGTTGACCCCCCCCCTTCCTATATCACTTAAAGTATTTCCTTTTGTGACTCACAAAAGCACCACAGTGAATGTGTTATCTCCAGCACCAACAAAATGTTTGCAGTATTTCTTTTGGTTATCATTGAATTGACAGTAAAGGTGAACCAGCATGGTGATCCGTAGTTGGGCACATATTGAAGAAGTGGGGGTTATAATTGGTAGAAATATGGCTGCTCTCATAGGATATGAACACAAAGCTCTCAATGCACTGATGTTACTGTGAAAATGATACTTTGTGATTCTAATGATACCTTTGTATAAAATACTCAATGAAAGTGCTCATACTGAATGCATTATGAACCATGATAACTGAAACAAAAATGAGGAATGTAACAATAAAACATGGAAATACGGGACTGCTCAAGTGCCTTTCTTTGCTCGTGTAATGGAGAAATTTATATACATTACATTGTGTACACCTATTAATACAATTTTTAACATTAAACTGATCTTTTTTTCCTAAAATTAAAAAAGGAAAAAGAACAATTATTTACATTTAGCTGGCTTGTATAGATCCCAGATATTATTTACAAGTCATAACTACCTTGTAACCCTTTCCCACCCCTAGTCTCTGTTTATAATCTCCCTTTGAAGGATGATTTCTGATAGCAGTAAATGGCGGACATGGTTAGCTACCTAACTAATGTCAAGAGCAGGGACGGACTGACCATTTGGGAACTCGGGCACTGCCCGAGGGCCCGGGTTCAGTAGGGGGCCCCATGAGATGCCCCTGGTACCTTTTTTCATAGTCTTTTTTGAGTTTGGGCAAGGACACAGGGGCCCCATGATCCCCTATTGCCCGGGGGCCCCATGAGTTGTCAGTCCGCCCCTGGTCAAAAGGATATTGGAGAAGAATTCTGCAAGTGCCAGTCAGGCAGGACATGAATGAAGGATTACCTGACACCACTTTGATATTACAAAACAGGAGCACAGTTAGAACATTATGTAGAATCCCTCTGGTTTCTCACCTTTTTGCGATCTGGTGCTGCTTTACTTTAACTGACAATTGTGCGGTCATGCATTACTGCACCCAAATGAAATTTATGTCCTTTTTTTCCCACAAATTCAGATTTCTTTTGGTGGTATTTGATCGGCTGTGCGTTTTTAATTTTTGCACTATAAACAAAAAAGACTGACAATTTTGAGAAAAAATATGTTTGACTTTTCTAATAAACATGTCCGGTAAAACAATTTTTAAAATCAGATTTCTTCATAAATTTAGGCCAAAATGTATTCTGCTACATATTTTTGCAAAAAAAAAATCCAAATATGTGTAAGTTAATTGGTTTATGTGAAAGTTATAGCGTCTAAAAATGGCGGTATGTATACTGGAATATTTTTTCCTTTTATACTACTAATGGCGGCAATCAGTGACTTATAGCAGGACAGCAGCGGGCATTCTGACACTGGGAGGGGGACTGACTAACTGTCACTGACATCCCTAGTGACAGTAATACAGTGATCAGTGCTAATAAAAAGCACTGACACTGTACTAATAACATCTGGGGTGATCAAAGGGTTAACAGGCGAACAGACAGAAACCAAAAATATGGAGGAATAAAGAGGAGAGGTGGAGATAGTATACAGACCCCTGCAGGACGAGGGGAGAAAACCTCATCCATCCATCCTACATGTAGGCTGAGTGAGTCCAGGAGACCCCAAGTGGGAGAAGGTTAACACTACAGTTTATCCACCACCATCTACATACAGGATCTCAGTATGAAAAGTACTACCTTGTCCAGATAAGGACAAAAAAGCTATTATAGCCTTACTTGATGGTTTGGCTATAAGTGAGGTGAGCGCAGAAATTTTTCAGCACAGCAAGATTACTATCACAGAGTGGACTGATATATTTTTTATTTTTAATTCATAATATTTAATTTTCTAATTAATTTTATATATTTTAGGTATACACTTAATATTAATTTTTCTGCTTTATTTGCACAAATTAATTGCACCTTTTTAATTGTTTGAGTTGCACATTATTTGCACAGTGAATTTTGATTATTAGGCACATTGGTGCATATATATAGAGTGTCACGGATCGCACGGTCGCCGCCACCAACATGCGACAATCGCACGACCGCAACTAACAGTAATTTGTCCCGCCCGCAGCGTCAGACCCCAGACCTTCTCACCAACTCGTGACCGAAGGACCGGCCGATCTAAAACCGCGGTGTGACGCGCGTAACAAGGCCCCACCCAGCTGCACCCTGCACAGCGATTGTCCAGCTAATGGGCTACAATCGGTGCCTGCAGCCTGAATGCGCTTGTTACTGGGTCGGGTTAATTACGCAACTAACCCTTTGAAACTGCCACCACCGTCTTTGGTACAGAGAAGACGGAAACTCTGTCAGAAATACACTATAATGATTGAAATGTCACCTGTCCAATATGGTCAACTACAGGCCAATTGGGCAGGGAGTAAACAAACACAGTAGCGTCTCTTCAAAAGGCAGGAATTTGTGAATTGCAAGTAAGCGCTTAAAAACAGTTTAACACTTTCAGCAAGAAAGATTTATTACTAAAAGAGTCAAACAGGTGCAATACAATATTTACAAAGAGATGTCACGAAAATATATATATATATGTATATAAAGATACAGCAAAGAGATAATAGGAAGAAAGTTACAGGGTTAAGTTACTTGCCCATATGCCTTGGTTTGCAGATCCAAGTTGCAGAGCAGGATGATTCTTTGATCTCCTTTTGTTACTATGTTCAGCTGAGGAGATGTGTTAAAAACTAAACTTTCAGGCTTGCAGCCTGTCCTTTTTAAAAATCCCTCTGAAAGGGGGGTTGCTCTCACTACGCTGTGTTGGGAGGGGTCAGGGGAACTCTGAATTAAACTACCAGCTGCATACTCCATGATATGAAACATACAGTTGACCTGAGGAATGTTCAATTACTGCTGGTCAGTTTTATGATGTGGGGGCTTACACAGTTTTGGGTCAGTGCTTCCCAATTCTCTGAGAAATGCTGGCCTTATCAGAACGTAGGTGAGAAAGGTTACATTTTCCCCAGACTGCTGGCACCAAACCAGGGATGCCTTCACCTGTGTTGACCCCCCACCATCTGTCACTCAGGAGATAACATTTGCCTCTCAGGAAGGGAGGGGGGTAGGGAATGAGGGCTGAGGAATACTTCCACTAAAAGAAAAAGGGGAACTCCGCGTCCAACTCTGATGAGCTAGTTTGCTACATGGAGCTTTTTGTATTGTACGATGTTTAGCAAAATATCACATTTACACCATTTTATATTTATTTATATTACATTAGATTTTTGGAATTTTCAGCATGATTGCATATTGGTATAGGAGGATTACCTTATTATATAATTTTTTTAATTTCATATATTATCATATGGTATTTATTTGATTTAATTTATAGTTAAATAGGTGGTGCACGACACATCTAATTTATTATCGATCAAAGGGTTAACCGTGTGCTGTGTGGTGTTTTACTGTGTGCTGTGTGTGTGTGTGTTTTATGATGTAAACACATTGCTTTGTATTGTTCTGCTATGCAGAGCGATACAAAGCAGTGTGCTGGAGCTGACAGGGGTGAGATCTGTTTTGTTTACATACAGACCTCTCCCCGGTTAGTGATACTTGGCGATCGCCGGGTTCCAGCAAGGAATCAACAGCCGGGACCTGGTGATCGACAGCTGAAGCCGCCAATGGCGGCACAGGTAGGGCACGGTTGCACCCCCTACCTGGAAATGCAAAATCACGTATATATACAGTGAAGGAAATAAGTATTTGATCCCCTGCTGATTTTGAATGCCCACTCACAAAGAAATGATCAGTCTAAAAATCGAATGGTAGGAGTATTGTAACACTGAGAGAAAGAATAGCAACAAAAAATTCAAAAGAAATGCATGTCTAACAAATGATGCACTGATTTGCATGTTCATAAGGGAAATAAGTATTTGATCCCCTATCATTCAGTAGGATTTCTGGCTACCATGTGTCTTTCATGCAGGTAACAAGCTGAGATTAGAAGCAGTCTCTTAAAGGGAGCGCTGCTAATCTCATTTTGTGACCTGTATAAAAGACACCTGTCCACAGGAGCAATCAAACAATCAGATTCCAAACTTTCCACCATGGCAAAGACCAAAGAGCTGTCAAAGGATGTCAGGGACAAGATTGTAGACCTTCACATGGCTGGACTGGGCTACAAAACTATCGCCAAGCAGCTTGGTGAGAAGGTGATAACAGTTGGTGCAATCATTCGCAAATGGAAGAAACACAAAACAACTGTCAGTCTCCCTAGGTCTGGTGCACCATGCAAGATCTCACCTCGTGGAGTGTCGATGATCATGAGAACAGTGAGGAATCATCCCAGAACTACACGTGAGGATCTTGTCAATGATCTCCAGGCAGATGGAACCACAGTCACCAAGAAAACAATTGATAACACGCTACGTCAACAAGGATTGAAATCCTGCAGTGCCCGCAAGGTCCCTTTGCTCAAGAAAGCACATGTCCAGGCCCCTCTGAAGTTTGCCACTGACCATCTGAATGATGCAGAGGAGGACTGGTTGAAAGTGTTGTGGTCAGATGAGACCAAAAGCGGGCTCTTTTGGCATCATCTCAACTTGCCATGTTTGGAGGAGGAGGAATGCTGCCTATGACCCCAAGAACACCATCCCAACTGTCAAAGATGGTGGTGGAAACGTTCTGCTTTGGGGGTGTTTTTCTGCTAAGGGGACAGGACAACTGCACCGCATCAAAGGGACGATGGACGGGGCAATGTACCGTCAAATCTTGGGTGAAGAACCTTCTTCCCTCAGCCAGGGCATTGAAAATGGGTCGTGGATGGGTGTTCCAGCATGACAATGACCCAAAACACACGGCCAAGGCAACAATGCAGTGGCTCGAGAAGAAGCACATTAAGGTCCTGAAGTGGCCTAACCAGTCTCCAGACCTTAATCCGATTGAAAATCTGTAGAGGGTACTGACAGTTCGAGTTGCCAAACGTCAACCACCAAACCTTAAAGACTTGGAGAGGATCTGCCAAGAGGAGTGGACCAAAATCCCTCCTGAGATGTGTGCAAATCTGGTGGCCAACTACAGGAAACGTCTGACCTCTGTGATTGCCAGCAAGGGATTTGCCACCAAGTACTAAGTCATGTTTTGTGAAAGGGATCAAATACTTATTTCCCTCATGAACATGCAAATCAGTGCATCATTTGTTAGACATGGATTTTTTTTTTGTTGCTATTCTGTCTCTCAGTGTTACAATACACCTACCATTCGATTTTTAGACTGATCATTTCTTTGTTAGTGGGCAAACATTCAAAATCAGCAGGGAATCAAATACTTATTTCCTTCACTGTATATATATGTGTGTGATTTTGTGCAGCTGTTAAAAGAAAAAACAGAAACACTTCCATTACATATGCTTTTTTGCACACAGACTATAGAAAGAGAGCTAACGCTTTGTGTGAGCCTACTTTTAAGAATACCTTCAAATAGTCAGGGACTGCTTAGAAATCAGCAGCTAAATACTTTGCAATGTACATATTGTGCTGGAGTCTGTAATATACAGAGTACTGTAGTCAAGGGTCTGTAATGTACAGAGTACCGTGGTCAAGAGTCTGTAATGTACAGAGTACTGTGGTCAAGGGTCTATAATGTACAGAGTACTGTGGTCAAGGGTCTATAATGTGCAGAGTACTGTGGTCAAGAGTCTGTAATGTACAGAGTACTGTGGTCAAGAGTCTGTAATGTACAGAATACTGTGGTCAAGAGTCCGTAATGTACAGAATACTGTGGTCAAGAGTCCGTAATGTACAGAATACTGTGGTCAAGAGTCCGTAATGTACAGAATACTGTGGTCAAGGGTCTGTAATGTACAAAATACTGTGGTCAAGTCTGTAATGTGCAGAGTACTTTGATCAAGAGTCTGTAATGTGCAGAATACTGTGGTCAAGAGTCTGTAATGTACATAGTACTGTGGTCAAGTGTCTGTAATTCATTAACATAAGGACTACTGAGCATCTTTTGTACAATATAGCAAAAAGGATGCAGTGGTCAGGAGTATATCCTAAACAGCCCAACATAGAGAGTGTATTGCTCAGGATTATGTCATATACAGTGTTCAGTGGTCATGAAATCAAGAAAAATGGTTTATCAAATCAAGAAAGATTTGCATTCATGATCTGTTAGAGCTAGTTATGCAGAGTTGAATGTAGCTGAACAAATGTAAATGCAACTAAATGCGGCTAAACCAGTTGTAAACATGTAAATGCAGGAAAAGGTGAATCAGTGAAGCAAAAAAGTTGTTTATGCTTCTCACCTTCTCCTGTGTTTAGAAAAGCTGAACACAGGCATGCCAGTGTGTATGAAGTGTTAAGGCAGGGGTGTCCAAACTTTTTTCAAAGAGGGCCAGATTGGATGAAGTGAACATGGTGGAGGGCCGAACATTTTTCCAAACATTCTTTGAACCATTACAATTAAATGCAAATAAATTATTTTATGCCAAGTTACCGTATTTTTCGCCGTATAAGACGCACCTGACCATAAGACGCACCTAGGTTTTAGAGGCAGAAAACAGGAAAAAAAAAAATTCTGAACTAATGGACTGCAGACACAGTACAGGAGATGACCAGAGACTGCGGACAGCACAGGGATGACCAGAGACTGCGGACAGCACAGGGATGACCAGAGACTGCGGACAGCACAGGGATGACCAGAGACTGCGGACAGCACAGGGATGACCAGAGACTGCGGACAGTACAGATGACTGCTGACCTTTGGGGAGGTGGGGAGCGGTTACCTGAATTTGACAGGTACCCGCTCTTACTTCCGCAGTTGTTCTTTGATCTTACCTGTTCCTCGATCCAGCCGCGCGCTGTCTTCCCGGCTTCTGTAATGGCGCTCGGCATGACAGCCGGGTGCCCAGTGCGCATGAGCGAGAAGCACTTGCGCTTTGTGATTGGTCCGGCGGCTTCTGGGATCTGTCATGTGTCCCAGGTACCGCCTTACCATTCACAAAAAGCACCGCTTCTTGCGCATGCGCACTTGGCACCCGGCTGTCATGCCCAGCGCCCACACTACAGAAGCCGAGAAGACAGCGCGCCGCTGGATAGAGGAACAGGTAAGGTCCCGCTGCAGAGCTGAGCGGCCGGCCCGGTATTCTGACACGGCCGCGGTGGAAATACCAGACCGGCCGCTCCATATTCGCTCCATAAGACACACTGACACACTGACATGGAGGGCCGTATTAAACCGACCCTCGGGCCGTAAATGGCCCGCGGGCCGGACTTTGGACATGCCTGTGTTAAGGGGACGCCTGCAGAATAAAAAGGCAGTTTATTCCTAAATAATGGCCTTATTATGATTAAATAAAAAAACTATCCATCTCCAAAATAAATTATAAAAATACAAAATCAATGAAGCAAAAGCCCATATTTAAGGGAAAACTCACAACAAAAAATAAAGAATTCTGATGTACCTGTATGTTTAAACATATACAGCCCGACCTACAGAGTGCAGTGGATAGTAAAAGTAGCCTATTACAACCATGATATTCATACAATGTACTAGGTATAGAACAATATCAATCTACATAAGATCATAATACAAATACAGGTAACAAAAGTTGTAAGCGCAAACCAAAAGGCAATGCAGAATTCTGGGAGAGTATTTGTTACAATGCCTGCCTCCAGAACACCCTGGAATCACTCTGCAGTACTGTTACCCTTCAGTCAAATAACCAATTATACCTACCTTGTCCAGGAGCTGTGTCTCTTCTTTGTACATCTGATTGGTGAGCTTGCGCAGTATGTTCTCTAGAGCGCCTAGGCTGGGTCTTAAACTTTGAAAAGTTGGCCTTGGAACCAGTTCAAAGGCTGGAGTATTTTGGGGTTGGTCCCAGATACAGTGCAGGCAAAAGTATTCCTGCCTCCGGGAAAGTGCTGTGCCCTGGGAGATCAGATTAAGGATGCGAGGAGAAAAAGGTATCTATCTGTATGCCTCTAGATACCATCTTCCCCAGCAACCTCATCCAAACAGCAGCAACAGATCCACATTAAATAACAAGAAGGCCAACAAGCCTAAAATAACAGTAGAGACTCCTTACCTAGCTTAGCAACCAGTGATATGGGAGAAACATGAAAAAAATGTAGGGAATGTCTCTGCTCAAAGAAGGAGTGCAGACTATATGTGGAAAGACCTGTTCGTCAAGGATAGAAGCTCTGGGAAGGGAAAAAAAAGAGGGCAAAATTACTAACCAGGTGTGTGGGAGCATAGGGAGGAGCTCCAAGTGGGACTTCCCAGTAAGGAATGAAGAGAAAAGAGGAGACATGGTGCATATTCATAGATGTCATACCTGACCCCTATCCCCTAAGGCAGGGGTCCTCAAACTTTTTAAACGGGGCCAGTTCACTGTCCCTCTGACTGTTGGGGGCTGGACTATAGTTTGAAAAAAATATGAATGAATTCCTAGCTTATTTGTAGTGCAAAAAAACTGAAAAAAACAATACAATATTTAAAATGAACAATTTTAATCAACATTGTTGACTGAGATATCACCCTTCCAAGCCAGCAGTGAGTAGTTGGGGAGGGGGCAGTAAAAATGCAGCTTAGTTACACATGCTTACTGCCCCCCCTCCCCAAATGCAACTGTAAAGTAGTATCTCACTGTATTCTCCACTCACTGTGTCCATTGCAGCCACACTGTCCTTCTGCTGCTCCCTCTCAGCCGCTGAGCTGCCTCACATCAGTCACAGCACCTGAGGATGTTACACATGAGCTGAGCAGAGAATCTAGTATCACTCCAGGGAAGGCAGTGGGCAGCGGCAGCTGGTCGACCGGGACTAATTGATTACCAGGGCTACATGCAGGGTGGAAAGGTGTACATGCTCCCCGAAAAAGAAGAAAAAGTCCCTCCACTGCGCTCACCTCCTGGGCCCCATCAGGTGAAAATGTAATTACAACCCCATAAGCAAGTTGGAGCGTGGGTGAAGTTTAGCAAGCCCTATTTTTTTTATTATGCAGTAAAGAACTGTAATGCTGCCGGCCCCCCCTGCAGAGTTGATGAGGCCAGGCCCGGTACAACAGGACCGGTGGTAGTGCCTTATCAGCGGTCCTGCACCCAGATCATATGCCTGCCCCTCCTCTTTTTGGCTCTCAATGACAGGCGGGCCGGGTAAATAACTTTGGGGGCTGTATCTGGCCTGCAGGCCGTAGTTTGAGGACCACTGCCCTAAGTGGATCAAAGGGAGAAATGTTGTGCTGGCTGGTAAGGCATGGCAGGAAGATTTAGGAGGTAAGGAGACCTTTGATTTCCAGGTTATACTGCCCCCAAGTACAAAATGACTCTAAGGAAGGTTACCAAAGCTGATGGAAACAGGAAAAAGAGGATTGGATCTTAAGAGGATCCTCCCAGATGGGAAACTTTCTGTTTAAGAGAACAGGGTTCAGGATGGTCTCAAGGACCTATTGAGTGGTATGTGTCTGTAAACTAGCCCATCTGGAGCCTTTAGTATGAAGAATGATTTTTAGTAGCCCCAGTGGGCTTAGAGAGGAAAGTTTTGTCACAACCAGAAGGACCTGCAGTAGATGATGATTGCGAATGGATGATGGGCGAATGGATGAAAACCATAATGTAGGAGATATATAATGCATGCTTACCCCTAACACTATAACTAGCTTCTGTGTTCTTCACCTATACCAGCCCCTTTTCCCATAAGGCAAGCAGGCCTACCAGTGCTCAGTTGCCCCCAGGACTTATACACAGTGCTATAGTGCCTAACCACCACGCCCGGGGCAGGCATGAACTGCGCAAAGCAAACGGTTACTTGTGGTTGGCAGACAGGTAGAGTGGTTCAATGACAGTTCAGGTACAGGGCAGGCAAGGTTCAGAATAGTCACGGTCAATCCGTAGTCAAAAGGCAGGCAGAATTCAGAGAGTAGTTGATATCTGATCCGAGGTTGTCAACAAGGGAATCCAAACAGCAGAACAGGACAGACAGACAGGGAGCTTGCAGCATGTGTTACAAAAGCAATATCATAAGCATGAGACTGCAGGCATGGCTGGCTTAAATCAGGTTTGGTCTCCACCCAGAGCCTGGCCACATCAATCACCTTGCAGGTGGACAGACAGTGAAAGTGCATCATAGCCAAAACCAGAATGCTTGAATGAGACCAGCAGCTGTGATGGATCATGAACTCTGGTGAGGCTGGATAATTAAGCTTGGACCTTCTCTCATAGGTAGCTGCCTCAAATTTTTTTATTGAGGAACTTGCCAAAGAGAAGTTTGCCCTCAAACAGTCCTCAAAAAGGCCTTTCTCCTGCACCAGATCAGTTCCCCTTGATTTAAACCATAGGATCCTGTGCATATGCATGGAAAGTAAAAACATTTTGAAGGTATGGCATCCATATAAAATATTGGGGCCGAAGTTAAAAGTTGTAACTTTAAATAAAGATTTAGGTTGTCATTCATCATTCATTTCTTTGGCCCAATTAGCATTAGTTTGGGTAATTGCTTAGGTGACAACAGCTGACTGTCAGACAGGGCCTACTAGTGCAAACACCTATCCACTGAATAACCTGAATCTTTAAAGGAGGGGGTACACTCAACAGAGATGGTAGTTTCAGCATTTAGTGTAAGAATGACCAGGTCCACAGTGGGAAAAGACCATTTTTATTGAATTCCGTGTCCATAAAATATAAGGTTTCAAAATTTTAAATTTGGAATGGGAATAACCTTTCCAAGTTGGGGCAATCATTGTATAAGGCCCAACTTGCTTGATCCAGAGTTGAAAGGGCTTTCTACAGAATACCCTCTTTTTAGAGCATTTGCCTCTATTGCCTCAGTCAGTGATTCAATAACAACCTGCATATGACAAGAAGGTAAGGAAGTAATTAGGAAAAAGGAAGTAGAGGAGAGAAATCTCAAGGAGCCTCTTGTAGAAAGTCTTGTGGTTGATAGAGGCTTCTGATTGCAGAAGTGGCAATAGCTTTTGGAACAAATCAGACATAGTGGCTGTACATTCAGCCATAGCCAAAGAGGTGGCATGTAGTGAATCTGTAAGACAGCTAGAATGATGGGGTTGAAGGGGTGTCAATGTTAGATCTTGCTCCAGAATAAGAGAACCCTTGATACCTTGAGAAAAACTTGAAATTTCCTCTGGGCTTGTGGCAGATTCACTGCTGTGTGGCAGATTTTGTCAGGTGGGCTAGACACACGGCTACATATACATTTTTGAAGTTGTGTATATACTATTGATATATGCCTCGCGCTTTACTTCATCAACTGGCATCTACCAGTGAGAATTACTATTTCATCTTGTTTTGGTAGTAATCTTTTGTGTCCTTTGTGCTCACTCCTGGGTGGTGGTGGATCTTAGGAGGTTCTGCTGTATACTGTAGAGACAATGGTTCACACAGATTAATTTTAAGGATTAAGATTGAGATGCTTTTGTTCACATGTGCTCCTGAAGAAGAGAAGTGTTAGAAATGCGATGAGTTATGTGGACCTTTCCAAGACTGATGCATTAGAGATATGTAAATTTTGTGTGTAACATACAGATTTGGCCATATGTATGTTTTTTATCTGTAGAAAAAAAATGGATTTTTAACAGTTAATATTTGTATTACTACATCTTTTATATATGTGCCTTACAAAAGTCCTTTGTTACACATATTTCTTGTTGTATCCATGGAAAATTGGATATGGGTACATATGCATAGAATCTGTCCTCTTTTTGTAGTCTATCACTGCTGTCTGTCTCCTAAACATTCCTCCCTAAATCCTTGGAAGACCTCTTTGCTGAGCATACCTCTGCTGTGACTGCTATTCTGCTATGACCAGATTGGCCTTTCCTTCAGGTGGTGCCCCACTGGGATCCTTGCAGTAACCCCCTCAGAGCTGGAGATGTGAATTTAAAGATCTTATGCTGATTTTGGCTACACTTCCTCTCCTTTGTGGATGTCTATTTTTAAATCAAGTTGCATAGATACACCTACTAATTCATCACTATACCAGTAATTTCCCCTGAAGAAGGAACTCCATTCCAAAACATGTTGGGTATTATGGGAAGATTTTATTATCGCCAAGCAAGACATGTATCTATATTATTGTATTTCTAAATACACTTGGGTATATGCTGGCTCAATTATTTGGTGTATCATATTGTATTTTAAGTTTGTCCCATTGGCCATTTGGCCATTTTCTTGGAATTAATAATAAAGATTTATTACTTGTTTTTTTTAATACATTTCATGTTTCACATCTTCTGCCTTTAAAGTCCCCTGGGGAATCCTTTGACCTTTTGGTCGCCTTTCTTTTTATACCGTACAATAACGCTAAAAAGTTTGCTATGAATGGGCTAGGCAGGTCAAAGTGACCTTTAATCTCAAATCGACCCCAAAATAAAATGAAAGACATAAAGCCCCCAATAATAACAAAACAAAAAAGACAGCAAAGGGGCCCAAAGAGCTAGTAATTAGAGTTAAAGTACAGTTTCCTAACTGACCCTAATCTCTCCCCATGCTAGTTTGTCAGCTTTAAAGCTGCGCAATGTACCTTACAAAATGAAATAATACAATAAAATGTACACACAAAATACCATAAATTGAAAATCATTAGGAAAATAGTCCACTCTTAGCCCAAAATAAAACCCTGAATCCTCCAAACATCAAACAGGGACCAAATTACGCTATTTCCTTCACCTGTGTGTATACACCTCCGCCTACGCTGTGTTTCCATCAATGTCAATTGCACATAAATCCTGTTACTGAATAGTCTGACCCCTACAAGTATGAGGTCCAAACCCGCCAGTCATCTCAGGAGGTGTTCCCCTTTTATTGTCCTTTGGTTATCAGCATTTGAATGAAACTTCAATCATGAGCACTCACAATGTATAGAAATGAGTATCATTTGAATCATGCAGATCATTAAGATTTTATAAGAAGTAAAAACATGAAATTTACCTTCTCAGATTTTCATGTACAGCACACACAGCCTGTGGTAGCATCCAAAGTAACATTCCACAGACATGCCCAAAACATTTTGGCCAATCAGCCATACTCAGGGGCAGACTATTTTCTCATTGAAAACCAAATTAATTTCCATCTTTTCCCCGCATTAATAGAGAGGAGGTTTTTACATACATCTCTGGCTGTGTACTGTCATACACCATCAGACTGTGTGTTTATTCTCCATAATGACCATACGTAAAATAATACATAAATCAAAAGACCACAAATACAACACTAAAACAATTTCCATATATAAGCTCAAACTGTTCAGCTATTGGCTACAAAACAGTTGATGGCCAAATCAATATTTAACTCCTTCAGTGTTAAAGTATCCATTTGTTAGATCTGTCAGGTCTCCAACTTAAAGACCTCCCTCATTTTATTACAACCTCACCAGTTATTCTTTAAACTATCAATGCCCATTCATTTAAAACTGGAGGGATCCTTAATGGCTTGATTTCCAATTCTTTTATAGCCATTACTATGATCATTGTTTTTATTTGTATTATTATTATTATTATATATTCCTCTATTCTTATATCAGTTTGTCAGTATACTTCTCCTGTAATTACTTCCAATTTACTGACACTATGGCTGATCTGTGTATCCCCTTCTATATTGAAAGGGCTGGCTTAACCAAAAGCCCCCTTATTGGCCCTTCTAAACCTGCTGGCCATGCTTCAAAGGCCATACAGTGCATTATAGATTATAAAAATGTACCCGCGTGAATCTGACAAAAATTTGCTGGGACTGTGCAATTCAAACCCACAGGATTCAACTCAAGCCAGTGATAGCAGCGAACCTGAACTTCACCCCTTTTAAAGCAGAGCTAAACATTGCAATACTTTCCTCCCTTCAATGGTCCAACGTCTCTCATGGCACTGGCATTTTCTACATGGCTTCTTCCAAGATTCGGTCTGCAGCCATTCTCATTTGCTGCCACAGGATGACGTCACTTCTGCTCATACGCAAGGATGCACTCAACCCAGCACACAGGTGCTGTGTCATAATGTAAACTGAGCTGCACTTGTGCAGCTGAGTGCATATTCCACAGAAGACTGCCAGCAGGCAGGTAGTTTTCTTTTACTGCAGAAAAACATTGCATGTCTCTTTTGCAATAAAGAGCCTGTCTGTAGTTTTCAAAAGCAGGACTTTATTCTGCTTTTGGAGACATTTTGGAGATATGAATGAGTTCACTGATTGGCTTAACAGCATTGTGTGCAATTCTTCCTTGGTTAACAGAATCTATGCAAGTAGATGTGATTAATTTGCCTCATTTGCTGTTGCAGACTTATTGTTTTTCTCCAGCAGTGTCTAAAAAAATACATATTTTTATGTATGTCTAGTCTTCTTACTAAATTTGGTTTTGACTGAATGTCTCCATTAAAAAAGTCACAGCAGTTTAGCATTTGTTATCTTTCCACGTCCACTGCTTTGTTTGTGGATATAATTATCTAGAAAGAATATTTCCACACAGATCCCATGATGCTATGCAGGGTCCTCTGAATCCTCCTGTATTAATTTGTATATTGTTGGCGCTATATAAATCCTGTATAATAATAATAATAATATTAATAATAACATCTTCCACATCCACCCAGTTGCATGTAAATTTGAGTAATCTGTGAGGTCAATCTCATTTTCATCCACTAGATGGCACAATAAAACCAGCTCATTTGTCATGATATGTCTGTTATCGCTGAACTCTTTTAAATCAGCAGGATTAAAGTCCTCACACTCTGTGAATCTGGTATCAGCAGAGTTAATACATCACAAGACAGTGTTCCAATATTGACTTAAGATATCTCATTAACTAGTATCTGTGTAGTAAGTATAAAACCTCTACACTGGTCCCCCCACTGTTGCTGGAGAGATGTTCCACTTAGAAGTCCAACCAGTCAACTGTTTTAAGCAAAGAAGCTTGCTGACCTGATGGAAATGTACCCCTTGTCTACTGAATGAACCTACATCTTGTCTACTGCTAGGAACTTACCTGTGGTCTACTGATAGAAACTTACCCCTGGTCTACTGACAGGAACTTACCCTTTGTCTGCTGATGGAAATGTACTCCTTTTCTACTGAGAAAAACTCACACCTTGTCTGCTGGTGGAAACTTATACCTTGTCTACTGACAGAAAGTCATCCTTTGACCATTATCAGAAATTAATCTCCTTTCTACACACAGAATCTCATTCATTGTATACTGAAGGAAACTCATTCCTTGTATACTGAAGGCAACTCATTCCTTGTATACTGAAGGAAACTAATTCCTTGTACGCTGAAGGAAACGCATTCCTTGTATACTGAAGAAAACTCATTCCTTGTATACTGAAGGAAACTCATCCTTTGTATACTGATGGAAAATCATCCCTTGTATACTGAAGGAAACTCATCCCTTGTATACTGAAGGAAACTCATTTCTTGTATATTATTATTATATTATTATTATTATACAGTATTTATAAAGCGGCAATAGTTCGCTCAGCGCTGTACATTACAAAGGGGGACAGAACATGTGACAGAACAATACCAATACAATGTGATACACGAGGGGTTCGAGGGCCCTGCTCTTTCGAGCTTACAATCTAGGAGGGAATATTGACCACAACTCATCCCTTGTATACTGAAGGAAACTCATTCCTTGTATACTGAAGGAAACTCATCCCTTGTATACTGATGGAAAATCATCCCTTGTATATTGGCCACAACTTCATCCCTTGTATACTGAAGGAAACTCATCCTTTGTATACTGAAGGAAACTCATCCCTTGTATACTGAAGGAAACTCATCCCTTGTATACTGAAGGAAACTCATCCCTTGTATACTGATGAAAAATCAACCCTTGTATATTGGCCGCAACTCATCCCTTGTATACTGAAGGAAACTCATCCCTTGTATACTGAAGGAAACTCATCCTTTGTATACTGATAGAAAATCATCCCTTGTATACTGAAGGAAACTCATCCCTTGTATACTGAAGGAAACTCATTTCTTGTATATTGGCCACAAGTCATCCCTTGTATACTGAAGGAAACTCATTCCTTGTATACTGAAGGAAACTCATCCCTTGTATACTGATGGAAAATCATCCTTGTATACTGAAGGAAACTCATTCCTTGTATACTGAAGGAAACTCATCCCTTGTATACTGAAGGAAACTCATCCCTTGTATACTGAAGGAAACTCATCCCTTGTATACTGAAGGAAACTCATCCCTTGTATATTGGCCACAACTTCATCCCTTGTATACTGAAGGAAACTCATCCCTTGTATACTGATGGAAAATCATCCCTTGTATATTGGCCACAACTTCATCCCTTGTATACTGAAGGAAACCCATCCTTTGTATACTGAAGGAAACTCATCCCTTGTATACTGATGAAAAATCAACCCTTGTATATTGGCTGCAACTCATCCCTTGTATACTGAAGGAAACTCATCCCTTGTATACTGATGAAAAAATCAACCCTTGTATATTGGCCGCAACTCATCCCTTGTATACTGAAGGAAACTCATCCCTTGTATACTGAAGGAAACTCATCCCTTGTATACTGATGGAAAATCATCCCTTGTATATTGGCTGCAACTCATCCCTTGTATACTGACAAACAACTTGTCAACTGTCAGAGACTCCTGCCCTTGTATACTGAAGAAAACCCATCCCTTGTCTGCTGACATACAACTTGTCAACTGTCAGAGACTCATGCCCTTGTATACTGATGGAAAATCATCCCTTGTATATTGGCCACAACTCATCCCTTGTATACTGAAGGAAACTCATCCCTTGTATACTGAAGGAAACTCATCCCTTGTATACTGAAGGAAACTCATCCCTTGTATATTGGCCGCAACTCATCCCTTGTATACTGGAGGAAACTCATCCCTTGTATACTGATGAAAAATCAACCCTTGTATATTGGCCGCAACTCATCCCTTGTCTACTGAAGGAAACTCATCCCTTGTATACTGATGGAAAATCATCCCTTGTATATTGGCTGCAACTCATCCCTTGTATACTGACATACAACTTGTCAACTGTCAGAGACTCATGCCCTTGTATACTGACGAAAACCCATCCCTTGTCTGCTGACATACAACTTGTCAACTGTCAGAGACTCATGCCCTTGTATACTGATGGAAAATCATCTCTTGTATATTGGCCACAACTCATCCCTTGTATACTGAAGGAAACTCATCCCTTGTATACTTAAGGAAACTCATCCCTTGTATACTGATGAAAAATCAACCCTTGTATATTGGCCGCAACTCATCCCTTGTATACTGAAGGAAACTCATCCCTTGTATACTGATGAAAAATCAACCCTTGTATATTGGCCGCAACTCATCCCTTGTATCCTGAAGGAAACTCATCCCTTGTATACTGATGGAAAATCATCCCTTGTATATTGGCTGCAACTCATCCCTTGTATACTGACATACAACTTGTCAACTGTCAGAGACTCATGCCCTTGTATACTGAAGAAAACCCATCCCTTCTCTACTGACTGAAACTCATCATCTGTCTACTTATGGAAACTCCTCTCTTGTCTACTGGTGGTAACTCATCCCTTCTCTAAGGGTTTCCTATGATTAAAATGCACTTTTGCTCAAATAGAAGTGTGAGAACACAAAATTAAAAGCTGTTTTATTTGCAAAAAATCACAGAAAGAGGCCATGAAACCATTACGTACATAGCCCCTTGGGTAGTGGTATTCATTAATCCAAATTCACTCTCTCTGGTATCACCAGTACCATTGGCACTACTTCCCACTACATTGGCAGCAGTATTCTGACCTATTCAGTTAGAAGCCATTTTGGTCCTTCCATAGAGAAGCTCAAGTATCCATCAGGGAAGCAGTTGGTCCACCTCCATCATCACTAAAAAGCTCTCCCTTGGTGGGTTCTTATGTCCTATTGGACCTCTGTACATAGCCACTCTGCATCCATAATTATCATATACTGTAGTTTGATAAGCACTATATACTATACGGTATGCTACATATCTTTTCCTTCAATCAGTAGCCATTACAAACCTTGTCACATATTCATATAAACCAAGTACCCTTTCTAAGACAGTCTGTGAAAAAAAAACAGCAATTAGTTATTACATATCAGCAATGTATTTGGGGAAGGCAAATTTCATGATTTTTGCTGCATGCAATTCATTCTTCATCACCCATAACCATTCTAACATTCTATACAATAACTGTAATCACTGAGGATAGTTACTAAAAGTGCTTCCTATGTGTGTCAAATACTCCAAATTTTATATATTAGATAAATCTTGACTGTAGTTACCATAGCAACTGTCTAGGTTTGTCTTTCTTTTAGGTTTGATGTGGAAAAACATGGATGTAGCTGTTTCTGCCATGAGTATTGCGATCAGCGTACGTGTTATTTTGCCTAGTGGGCGTATATTGTTTAATGTAATATACTAAAAGTTAATTTCTTTAATACATTGTAGTGAGGAGCAATTTACTACCAATTGCAGCTTCAAATAAAAATGCTAACACATTATATCAATAGATACACTGTTAGAGAAAATGCATATAAATGTTGGCTTATTGACACCTCATATTGAAGGAGAAGCCAGTGACTGAACTACTGCCATTATGTTTTCATATAGAAGCTTGACAGCTAGGTAGGCTAAGAGCATGTTTACAGCTCTGTGCTTTAGGTATTCTTTTAGGTAAATCTGTACTAAGAATGTAGGTACGTTTGATGTCATTTTAGGTAAATCTGTACTAAGAATGTAGGTATGTTTGAGGTCATTTTAGGTAAATCTGTACTAAGAATGTAGGTACATTTTAGGTCATTTTAGGTCATTTTAGGTAAATCTGTGCTAAGAATGTAAGTACATTTTAGGTCATTTTAGGTAAATCTGTACTAAGAATGTAGGTACATTTTAGGTCATTTTAGGTAAATCTGTACTAAGTATGTAAGTACATTTTAGGTAAATCTGTACTAAGAATGTAGGTACATTTTAGGTAATTTTAAGTAAATCTGTACTAAGAATGTAGGTACATTTTAGGTCATTTTAAGTAAATCTGTACTAAGAATGTGGTTACATTTTAGCTCATTTTAGGTAAATCTGTACTAAGAATGTAGGCACATTTTAGGTCATTTTAAGTAAATCTGTACTAAGTATGTAGGTACATTTTAGGTCATTTTAGGTAAATCTGTACTAAGAATGTAGGTAGATTTGAGGTAATTTTAGGTCATTTTAGGTAAATCTGTACTAAGAATGTAGGTACATTTTAGGTCATTTTAAGTAAATCTGTACTAAGTATGTAAGTACATTTTAGGTCATTTTAGGTAAATCTGTACTAAGAATGTAGGTACATTTTATGTCATTTTAGGTAAATCTGTACTAAGTATGTAGGTACATTTTAGGTCATTTTAGGTAAATCTGTACTAAGTATGTAGGTACATTTTAGGTCATTTTAGGTAAATCTGTACTAAGAATGTGATTACATTTTAGGTCATTTTAGGTAAATCTGTACTAAGAATGTAGGTACATTTTAGGTCATTTTAGGTAAATCTGTACTAAGTATGTAGGTACATTTTAGGTAAATCTGTACTAAGTATGTAGGTACATTTTAGGTAAATCTGTACTAAGTATGTAGGTACATTTTAGGTAAATCTGTACTAAGTATGTAGGTACATTTTAGGTCATTTTAAGTAAATCTGTACTAAGTATGTAGGTACATTTTAGGTCATTTTAGGTAAATCTGTACTAAGAATGTAGGTACATTTGAGGTAATTGTAGGTCATTTTAGGTAAATCTGTACTAAGAATGTAGGTACATTTGAGGTCATTTTAGGTAAATCTGTACTAAGAATGTAGGTACATTTGAGGTCATTTTAGGTAAATCTGTACTAAGAATGTAAGTACATTTTAGGTCATTTTAGGTAAATCTGTACTAAGAATGTAGGTACATTTTAGGTCATTTTAGGTAAATCTGTACTAAGAATGTAGGTACATTTTAGGTCATTTTAGGTAAATCTGTACTAAGTATGTAGGTACATTTTAGGTCATTTTAAGTAAATCTGTACTAAGTATGTAGGTACATTTTAGGTCATTTTAGGTAAATCTGTACTAAGAATGTGATTACATTTTAGGTCATTTTAGGTAAATCTGTACTAAGAATGTAGGTACATTTTAGGTCATTTTAGGTAAATCTGTACTAAGTACAGTTGTGGCCAAAATTATTCAACCCCCACTGAAATTGAGTGTTTTGGCCAGTTTGACATTGCTTTTGATCATTCAGTCATCTTGCTTACATTTACATTAAAGAGGCACTTGTAGGTCAGACAAATATAACATAACAGTTATAATGAAATAACCACAAATGTCTTTTCTGTGCTCACAGCATTATCAGTTTTATTCAACCCCCAAGTGACATTCAATCTTAGTACTTAGTACAGCATCCTTTTACAGTTATAACAGCTTTTAAACGTGAAGCATAGCTTGACACAAGTGTCTTGCAGCGATCTACGGGTATCTTCGCCCATTCTTCATGGGCAAAGGCCTCCAGTTCAGTCACATTCTTAGGCTTGCGCACTGCAACTGCTTTCTTTAAGTCCCACCAGAGGTTCTCAATCGGATTTAAGTCTGGTGACTGCGATGGCCACTCCAAAATGTTCCAGCCTTTCCTCTGCAACCATGCTCTAGTGGACTTGGAGGTATGCTTGGGATCATTGTCCTGTTGAAAGGTCCAACGTCTCCCAAGCCTCAGGTGTGTGACGGACTGCATCACGTTTCCATCCAATATCTCCTGGTACTGAAGAGAATTCATGGTACCTTGCACACGCTGAAGCTTCCCTGTACCTGCAGAAGCAAAACAGCCCCAAAGCATGATTGACCCTCCACCATGCTTCACAGTAGGCAAGGTGTTCTTTTCATCATAGGCCTTGTTCTTCCTCCTCCAAACATAGCGTTGATCCATGGGCCCAAACAGTTCTAATTTTGTTTCATCAGTCCACAGAACACTATCCCACAACTTTTGTGGTTTGTCCACATGGCTTTTGGCATACTGCAGTCGACTCTTCTTATTCTTTGGAGACAGCAAGGGGGTACGCCTGGGAGTTCTGGCACGGAGGCCTTCATTACGCAGTGTGCGTCTTATTGTCTGGGCTGAAACTTCTGTACCCACATCTGACAAATCTTTTCTCAGTTCCTCAGCAGTCACACGGGGACTTCTCTCCACTCTACGCTTCAGGTAGCGCACAGCAGTCGAAGTCAGCATCTTCTTTCTGCCACGACCAGGTAGCGTTTCAACAGTGCCCTTTGCCTTGAATTTGCGAATGATGCTTCCTAAGGTGTCTCTTGGTATGTTTAACATCTTTGCAATCTTCTTATAGCCATTGCCCTTCCTGTGAAGAGAAATCACCTCTTCTCTTGTCTTCCTGGACCATTCTCTTGCCTTCACCATGTTTGTAACCACACCAGTAAATGTCTAGAAGGAGCTGAGTATCACAGTCATTTTAAAGCTGCCTAATTGGTGCTTATTATGCTTGATTGCTGCTCGGTGACATCCACAGGTGTTTTCAATACCTGATGGAAAGCACCTGTATGAACCTCTGTTCTTCAGAGTGGTAGTCTTTAAGGGGTTGAATAATTGTGGCAATGAAGAAACCACATAAGAACCATTTACTACTGTATTACATAAACAATTGATGTCATTTTAGTTGCATTTGGGTAGTTACAACGTCCTTGTAGGATTTGATTCTGAATACAATTCCAAATGTACACTATAGTCCCTAAACCCCTTTACAGCATTGGGGGTTGAATAATTTTGGCCACAACTGTATGTAGGTACATTTTAGGTCATTTTAAGTAAATCTGTACTAAGTATGTAGGTACATTTTAGGTCATTTTAGGTAAATCTGTACTAAGAATGTAGGTACATTTGAGGTAATTGTAGGTCATTTTAGGTAAATCTGTACTAAGAATGTAGGTACATTTGAGGTCATTTTAGGTAAATCTGTACTAAGAATGTAGGTACATTTGAGGTCATTTTAGGTAAATCTGTACTAAGAATGTAAGTACATTTTAGGTCATTTTAAGTAAATCTGTACTAAGTTTGTAAGTACATTTTAGGTCATTTTAGGTAAATCTGTACTAAGAATGTAGGCACATTTTAGGTCATTTTAGGTAAATCTGTACTAAGTATGTAAGTACATTTTAGGTCATTTTAGGTAAATCTGTACTAAGAATGTAGGTACATTTTAGGTAATTTTAGGTAAATCTGTACTAAGTATGTAGGTACATTTTAGGTCATTTTAGGTAAATCTGTACTAAGTATGTAGGTACATTTTAGGTCATTTTAGGTAAATCTGTACTAAGTATGTAGGTACATTTTAGGTCATTTTAGGTAAATCTGTACTAAGTATGTAGGTACATTTTAGGTAAATCTGTACTAAGTATGTAGGTACATTTTAGGTAAATCTGTACTAAGTATGTAGGTACATTTTAGGTCATGCCTAAAAGTGGACAGATTAAGAGATAGCCGGACAGATTGGGGTAGGGAATTCTAGAGGGTGGCAGAGGCTCTGAAGAAGTCCTGTAAATGAGCATGGGAGGAGGAGACAATGGAGCTAGAGAGCCCAAAGTCTTGGGAAAAGCAGAGAAGACGGTTTGGGTGATATTTGGAGACAAGTTTGGTGATGTAGCTTGGAGCTGTAAATGGCTTTGTATGTTATTGTAATGTTTTAAATTTTATTCGTTGGGCCATGGGAGGCCAGTGGAGGGATTGACAGGCTTTGATGACAATACTAAAAATACAGAAATCCTTTAAATAATATGCTTGGGGAATACCCTTAAGCTGTATGTGGTGTTACAGACCAGTAAAACTGGCCATAGATGGATCGAATCTTGGCCAGTTCAGCAGGGACCAGCTGAGATTTGATTCATGTATGGCCGGTTTTACTCCAGTGCAACCAACCTGTCAGATTTTTCATGCAATTTCTTCCGGCGGCTATAACTACTAGCAGTGATCATTGTGTGGCTAACACTTACTTGTGTTAATAGGAAAATCAAGCAATTTTCTTTCCTTTCTCCTGAGGTGGAAGAAAAGAAAATTGTATCATCTATGGACTGCTTAACCACTTGCCTACTAGGCACTTATACCCCCTTCTTGCACAGGCCAATTTTCAGCTTTCAGCGCTGTCACGCTTTGAATGACAATTGTGCAGTCATGCAACATTGTACCCATATGACATTTTTATCATTTTTTTCACACAAATAGAGCTTTCGTTTGGTGGTATTTAATCACCGCTGGGTTTCTATTTTTTACACTAAAACCAAAAAAAGAGCAAAAAAATAAAAAAATTTCTGTTTGTTTCTATTATAAAATTTTGCAAACAGGTAATTTTTCTCCTTCACTGATGTGCGTTGATGAGGCTGCACTGATGGGCACTGATAGGCTGCACTGATGAGGTGGCACTGATG
This sequence comes from Staurois parvus, assembly GCF_062004578.1. Taxonomy (NCBI): domain Eukaryota; kingdom Metazoa; phylum Chordata; class Amphibia; order Anura; family Ranidae; genus Staurois; species Staurois parvus. The sequence goes on from NW_028317821.1 coordinate 5,153,658, forward strand.
ATGCTGCACTGATATGCAGCAATGATGGTCACTGATATGCGTCACTGACTGGTGGTACTGCTGGGCACTGCTGGGCAGCACTGCTGGAGGGCACTAATGGACTCTATGGTGTTCAGTATTGTATTTGTTTATTCATTTATTATTTTTCCAACTATAGTCACTGATTTTGTAGGCTGTGTAAGAGGGACAGGCTCAATTGGTATTAGCAGCAGTAATTAATATACAAGATTAGGATTCCCTAACACAAACAGGCAGCACCTGTACCTTTTGTAGTGTTCTGTCAGTCTTCCAGGTAGGATGTAGACCTAGGAAGGGAGGCTATTTCTCACCCACAGCACAATAAAGCCTCTGGGCTCCAGGACCCAAAATGGAAAAAGTTTGTTTTCTCTACATCAGCCATGAACCTTGGAGCCCCTCATGAGTATTTAAGAAACATAGGTGACACATACACCACCCACAATCCTCCTAGCTAGTGCCTCACAACTGCTATTTCCCCCTTGTTGCATATTTTAGATGATCTCCTAGACATAATAATACAGCCAAATAGAAAAGATTAACCAAGAGTCTGCTCCACCTGCCTATTACCAGATATGATTTTTCAATTTGGAAATCTACTGCAATATTTTTTCTTTGCCAATAATTTTTATGGAAAAAAATATTTGACAAGACAGTAAGGTACAAGTGCAGTCAGTTAAATGTCAAATAACAGTGTCACATCATGAGACAACAAGAAAAAAAATAACAACCCCCCCAATCCTCATCATGCAGCAGCCTAATGGTATTAAAGTGGCAAGCCATAGTCAGCTATGCCTTAAAAAGTAGGATAATTATTCACTAATAGCAAAAAGAGGTTCCATATATGTGTTTGTGAGTGGTTTGGGGGTCATAATACCACAGAATGTGTTACAATTTTTCAATGTATATGCTGCACCTAAAAGGCTATGGAACAAGATAAGCAGATTCCATAGAACCGCAGTACCCAATCCGGGAACACAAGGGTTCCACACCTAGGTCAAGCTGGAGAACCCTTCAAACTTGTACCAATATGTTCATAGAAAATTAAAGTGAGAACCAAGTAAAAGATGAATGGAGTAGAATAGGAAAGAGGAAGGAAAAGGAAGAGATATGAGACCGATCACCACGTTACCGTCTACCGACCTCCAGGCTACCCCGCCCACTAGGGAGATTGGAGATATCTAATCCAGGGGTTCCAGATATTTTCAAATCAAAGCTGTTTGTCCCGGAGGATGCTAGCCAGTTTTTCATAAATCATGATCCAGGAAATTTTATGTTTGACTAGAACAAGGTTAATCACGGGAGTTTTCCATGCTTGCAATATAGTAATTTTGGCTGCCAAAAAGATATAGAAGGCAAGAGTTCTGAAATGTTTAGGTAACTCCTTCGACAGGTCAGAAAACAATGCTGTCTTAACATTCTTTTGAGACATTCAGCCCAGTCACAGTGTAAAGCAATTAAATATTATGGTCCAAAACAGTTGGACCTTTGGGCAGGTCCACCAAATGTGGAACAAGTTACCCTCCTGCCCACACCCCCTGAAGCATAAGAGTGAGGCATCAGGGTAGATTTTAGCCAACCGTGTCGGAACAAGATACCAACAGGACAACACTTTGTAGTTTGCCTCCACCAGAGAAGTGTTGAGAATTCCCCTGTGCACCATGGTTGACCATTGGGACCAATGTCCTCCTCTATGGTTTCACCTAAATCTGACTCCCAAGCCAATTGGTAAGGAAGTTTGGGGCCTTGGTTCGTAAACAGAGAGTATAACTCCGAGATGCTTCCATGTGTACCTGAACACCTATTTTCATAAAGGGTCCTGGTAGAGATATCTGCCTTACCCCGACACAATGTCTGTAGATAATGTGATTTGAAAGAGGCGCAAAGTCTCTGAAGGGGACATTTGTAAGGTCTCCAGGAAATAAGAGGGCTTTCTGATTGCCTTGTGGTCTATAAAATGGGCTCTTAATTAGAGGCCCTTAGTAACCCACCATTCAAATTATTGAGAATTTTGTCCTGGGAGAAGACATGGGTTCCCAAAAAGGGGGCCACATGAGCATGTGGTGACTTCAGAGCGTACATTTTTCTTTATCAGATTGGTTACTGGCTTCATGGGCAGAAGTGATAATGTAAAGTCTGAAAACGAGTTCTAAGCATCCCCAAACTGTTATTAGTGCTATGCTTTTGCTGTAACTGTTACAAGCAACATACTGTTCCAGGCCAAGCATACAACTGCCCTGCCAGCCTACAACACTTTCTGCAACGCTCATCCCTTCTGTTACTATAACCTCCTTACTTTAGGTCAAGTTGGTGCATGCCTTGTGAATGGCCCCTATCCCTGGGTGAGATCTCCCTACCAAAGTACCTTGTAAAGTACCCAACTTTGATGGGTACCTTACCACCAAGAGGTGTCCTACTCCTTCCTTGATTTTTTTTAATAATATGACATAAACTGGAAACCTAAAAAGAAGAATGGAACCCCATATAATAAATTTCAGATGTACAGATCTGGGAACTAAAGGCAGAGGTATCAGCTCTAGAGTCCAGGAGAGAAAAAGGAAACCATTTGGTAGGTTAGTTTTACAGCATCTAATAAAAAAAAAGTTTTCAGTTTTGTATGAAAGGATTTTTGAGGTAAATAATAAGTTAATAAGAGAACTGAATTGCACACTGGGAATGTCATTCCTCGTGCTTTGTGTTTCAGGCAGATATTGCTCTCGGGTAATACCAGCCATTGTTTTATTTGTACAAAAGCATGTTAACAGAGTAATAAAGTATTACAAAAAAGTTGTCATTAGAAAAACATGCTGGCTGACATTGATCTACTTCTGAAAATGCTAGATGTCCAGTTGTCATGCTAATTTCTTCCTAGATACAGTTCAATTACTGACTCAGAACGATTATTCAGATAGGGAGTTCTGATGATTAACACTTGAGTGATGAGTCAGCATAACAGCTAGGCAGTTGGCATTTCTGAATTTGACCCTTGCAGTCACTGTACAGTAGAGATCAGACTGGTAGGGGGAGAAACAGCAAAGTAAATCGGTTTTGCTGTAAGGCAAGAAGCATGTTGATAGGAGGAGGGGTCAGAGTGATGAGCTTAACAGTGTGCTGCTTCTCCTTTTACTGTCCAGTCACAGGGTGTGTGGGGAGGTGACCTGCAAGTAATATTTTACTGCAGGATAGAAAAATCAGGTCTTCTTTCTTCTTTGGCAGGTGAAATAGCTCTCTTATATGTGTTTCATCTGCTTATTTAACAGTTCTCCTGTAGTTCAGCTTTAAATATGGTTTGCCTGATGTGAGTTGAATCTTTAACTTAAAGCGGAGTTCTAGTTAAATAAAAAAAAAATTAAAGTCAGGAGCTACAAAAACTGTAGCCGCTGACTTTTAGAATACAGACACTTACCTGTCTCTCGGTCCAGCGGTGTTCTCACCATGGCTGGTTTCACCACCCATCTTCTCTCCTCGGCGCCAGCATCTTCAGCGTAGACACCCGGCTGTGACAGCTTATGGCTTCACAGCCGGGTGACCACTGCAAATGCACGAGTAGCGCTGTGCTTTGTGAATGGCCCTGTAGTCTTCTGGGACCTGTCACTTGTCCCAGAAGACTACAGGGAGGGAGGGGGGAGCACAACTTCCGCTTCCGATCTCCTTAGGTGATCACAGCAGAAGTGGGAGTGGGTACCTGTCAAATTTGGGTACCCGCTCCCCCCTGCTCCCCAAAGATGACAATCTTTAACAGGGAGCGAGGGGGACAAAGGCTTAAAGCAGAACTTCCCCTTCTGGGTGAAGCTCCGCTTTAAAGCGTTTCTAAACCCACAACAGTAATATCAGTCTGTATATGCTGTAAAGCATGCTTGTTATACTCACTGTGGAACCTAAGGGGTTAATACTCTGCATTGTGTAAAAAGGCTGTTTGATCCTGTCTTCTCTGATCCTCCCCTTCTTCTACAGTCTCCAATCCATCTGCTGATAGTATATAGTCCCAGGAGGCACCCTGCACATGCTCAGTTTAGTGTGTATTGATAGAGTTTTTTTTGGGTGGGAAGGTGCATGTGATCAGCACAGGGCCAATCAGCCTGTCCAGACAGAGGGTCAGGGGTCATGCAGCTGCATAGGATAGTCAGAGAAGAATGAAAACTCCTCCTGCAAGCTTTAACCAACGCTCAGCCAGACACTGGTAGAAGTCACAAGACTGCTATATACTTCTGATGAGAAAAGGTATTTAGCAGTTTATAGTCACTAAAATAATAGCATTTCCATGTTGTGTGTACTGTGGGAGACCAGATATAGTGAATGCAGGATCCTGGGTTTAGTAACACTTTAATCAGTATTATTAATCTCATGTCAACACAAACACACACACACACACACCATGCATGCTATCTATGGTTGAATTATCCACTCTGCAACCTACTCAGGAATTTGAATGTGGGCAGTGCATTTTTGAAACAGTGAGACTTGTCACAGGTTTCAGATGTTCAACAAGTCTCTATGTATTCCTACTATAAATATTGGTTTGTACATACCAACCGTCAAAGTGCTAGGTGGGAAACTCATACATGTGGTAGTAAACAGTGGGTCCAAGTTGTCCCTGTATGCATCAGAACTTACTGTCACTGTTTCAGTATGATTGCAGTGCAATATAATGTTCCAAGCCTTACGCAGAAAAGAGCAATAGGTAAAAGATGGTGCTGCTATATGATTTGGAAAGAGGCGCAGCCTTCCTCTGCAGTCACCTGACGATGGTGCCATGGCATGGAAGGATGAGCTCTCCTGGTCTCCTACAGCAGTATTAAGCCTGCATTCACACTTAGTAAGCGAGCACTTATGTAAGCGCTTATACAACCTGTTTTTAATTGTTTTTGAGTGCTATTGCATGCAAATATGAGTGTTTTAAGTGTTTTGCAAGCATCTGTCCATGTGTATACAAGCTTCTCGGTGGGAGGACAGGTGGATGTCAACAGTGGATGTCAACAGTGAAGGCGAAAAATGCTTGTTCAGCATGACTACAGGAGCATCCATTGAACTATATGGGGCCAAAAATATGCGAAATGGTTCCAAAAAAAACTCATTTAGCTTTTTGAGTGTCAAGTGAAATTTGAACAGGCCAGGGGCGGACTGACAACTCATGGGGCCCCCAGGCAATAGGGGATCATGGGGCCCCTGTGTCCTTGCCCAAACTCAAAAAAGCCAATGAAAAAGGTATCAGGGGCATCTCATGGGGCCCCCTACTGACCCCGGGCCCTCTGGCAGTGTCAAGTTTCCAAATGGTCAGTCCGCCTCTGGAACAGGCTGCATTGAAATAAATTAATTTCCTATTGCTGAGTGTTATTCCATGTAATGGAAATTTAGGGAGCTTGTAAATTTCTGTGGACTACAAGTGCATCTCTGAAATCTTAAGCCAATCTTAATCTTGTTGCCAGCCCTGCACAATTCACTTTTGTTCACTACAGAGCAATTACCCCCTATAATACTGAGATGAGGACAAAAGGTGTTTCGAAGTCTACAGTATTTCAGAAGTGTGCAGCCTAAGATGACAATGCTGTTCCTCCATAGATACAGGACAGGAGTGTTGTCACGCTAGAACTGAAAATGTCTTACTGGAAGTATTACCACTTGAAAATAAAGAAAAGAAAATTAGAAAAAAGAATCAAATGTAGCCACCACACCTAATGACTGGAAAGATACAACATATGAGGCTATTGTTCTTGGGTTTTGATGCACCTTAGTGTTTCTCTCCCTCTGTGTATATTCAAATATATTTAGGTTACTAAACATTAGTGTTTTGTATTACCCCTTCCCACCAAATACACTGCTCAAACAAAATAAAGGAACACTTTTTAATCAGAGTATAGCATCAAATCAATTAAACTCCTGGGATATTGATCTGGTCAGTTAAGTAGCGGAGGGGGCTGTTAATCAATTTCAGCTGCTTTGGTGTTAATGAAATTAACAACAGGTGCACAAAATGGGCAACAATGAGAAGACCCCCAAAACAGGAATGGTTTTACAGGTGGTGGCCACTGACATTTTTTTCCCTACTCATCTTTTCTGACTGTTTTTCACTAGTTTTGCATTTGGCTAGGGTCAGTGTCACTACCGGTAGCATGAGATGATACCTGGACCCTACAGAGGTTGCACAGGCAGTCCAACTTCTCCAGGATGGCACGTCAATACATGCCATTGCCAGAAGGTTTGCTTTGTCTTCCAGCACAGTCTCAAGATCATGGAGGAGATTCCAGGAGACAGGCAGTTACTCTAGGAGAGCTGTACAGGGTCATAGAAGGTCCTTAATCCATCAGCAGGACCGGTATCTGCTCCTTTGTGCAAGGAGGAACAGGATGAGCACTGCCAGAGCCCTACACAATGACCTCTAACAGGCCACTGGTGTGAATGTCTCTGACTAACAATCAGAAACAGACTTCATGAGGATGGCCTGAGGGTCCGACATCTTCTAGTGGGCCCTGTGATCACTGCCCGGCACAATAGAGCTCGATTGGCATTTGCCATTGAACAGCAGGAATTGGCAGGTCCGCCCTGTGCTTTTCACAGATGAGAGCAGGTTCACCTTGAGAACGTGTGACAGACGTGAAAGGGTCTGGAGAAGCTGTGGAGAACGTTTTGTTGCCTGCAACATTGTTCAGCATGACCATTTTGGTGGTGAGTCAGTGTTGGTCTGGGGAGGCATTTCCATGGATGGACACACAGACCACTACAGCAGGGGTATTGAATTAAAATTTAAGGAGGTCCAGTCACTAAAAACTTTCTTTTGGCTGAGGTCCAAATAGGGTGTGTCCATCAGTGTGCCCCCTTACATTAGGTGACGCCATCAGAGTGCAACTTTACATCATGTATTCCCATCACATCAGGTGTGCCTTTACATCAGTTGTCCTCATCACAATGCCACCTTACATCAGGTATCCCCATCTCATTGCCAGCTTACATCAGGTATTCCCGTCAGAGTGCCCCCTTACACTCAAAGTACCCCTTTCTATCATATTTCTGCATTAGAGTGCCCCTTTACATCATATTCCCCATCAGAGTGCCCCTTTCCATCACATGTGCCCATCAGAGTGCCCCTTTCCACAGTATGTGCCCATATGTGTCCCTTAACATAAAATGTACCCATCAGAGTGCCCCTAACATAAAATGTGCCCATCAGAGTCCCCCTTAACATAAAATGTGCCCACCAGAGTGCTCTTAACATAAAATAAGGAGCATGCTGATGGGCAAATTTTATGTTAAGGGGCACTCTGATGGATACATTTTATGTTAAGGGGCTCTCTGATGGGCACATTCTATATTGTACCCCTTAACATAAAATGTGCCCATCATAGTGCTCCTTAACATTCAATGTGCTCATCAGAGTGCCCCTGTAAGACTACACCCTACCTTGAGGGCAGACAGGAGCTGTGCCGGGATCCTCGCTGAAGGATGCTTGTGTACAGGCAAGGAGCAGGAGCCGAACAGGGCCGTTTGTAATATTGATTGGACCCTGGGTAGTTGTTTTCTTGGGCCCTCACACATTACAATTTTGCTCTCCACCTGCTCTGAGACATACAATAAATAGCAGCCAGACTCAAAATCAATTTACTGCAGCAGATCAGGCAGAGATTGCGATTGTTTGCCAGAGGTTACATCATATCAATACCACTCACTGATTGGTTTCTAGAGGTTACAGCACACATTATGGCTCACTAGTTGCTAGGGGTTCCAGCATATTTCTGATTGCTGATGGTTGCTAGAGGTTACTGCACATCTTTACCACTCACTGATTGGTTACTATTGGTTACTGTTCATCATTACCACTTACTTATTGGTTGGTGGAGGTTAACGTGGCACTTTCTCTATGGAGGGGCCCCTGGACTGAACGTGGCAGTCTCTCTATGGAGGGGACCCTGGACTGGAGATTGCAGTCTATCTATGAAGAGGACCCTGGGCTGAAGGTTGCAATCTTTCTATGGAGGGGCCCCTGGACTGGAGGTAGCAGTCTCCCTATGGAGGGGCCCTTGACTGGAGGTGGCAGTCTCTCTTATGGAGGGGCCCCTAGACTAAAGGTTTCAATTTCTCAATGGAGGGGCCCCTGGACTGCAGGTAGCAGTCTCCCTATTCAGGGGCCCTAGACTGGAGGTAGTAGTCTCCCTTTTGAGGGGCCCCTGGACTGGAGGTTGCAATCTCCCTATGAAGGGACCCCTGGATTGGAGGTGACAATCTCTCTATGGTGGGGCCACTCTGAGAGACCACTATCTCCAGTCCATAGAGAGACTGATACCTCCAGTTCAGGGGCCCCTCAGTAGGGAGACTGCTACCTCCAGTTCAGGGGCTTGGAGCCCCTCCATAGAGGGACTGCTACCTCCAGTCCAGGGACCACTGTTTTTATAGGGTGATATTAGAATGGAAGTTCTTCATGTGATCTCACCTGAGCTACGTTGAGCGCGATCTGGCTCATCCCTCCTCCACAGCGGGCAGGTGCCAGTCAGACCTGTCAGTGCGGCACAGGGCAGCATGGACACTTTCCGTGTGGTGAAAGGGACCTGTCAGTGTGGCTGGAGGGGAGGTGGCAGCCCCAGACTCCCAGCAGGTGCCAGTCAGACCTGTCAGTTCGGCAAAGGATGCCCACAGAGCTGGAAAGACAGTGAAAGGGGCAGGGCGCACACATGATGTCGTGTTGCCACGATGACTATCTTGCTTAGCGGCGAATCTCTCATGGCAGGCTGGTGGTCCGGGAGGCAGCACTGCTGGGGCCATTCGCAGACCGTGGCAGATCTGCGAATGGCCCCAGCAGTGCTGCCTCCCGGACCACCAGCCCGCCATGAGAGATTCGCCGCTAAGCAAGATGGTCATCGTGGGACCGCTGCTCTACAGGCTAGACAATGGCATCTTGACTGCCATTAGGTATCGGGATGAAATCCATGGACCCATTGTCAGTTCCTACACTGGTGCAGTGGGTCCTGGGTTCCTCCTGGTACATGACAATGCCTGGCCTCATGTGGTGAGAGTATGCAGGCAGTTCCTGGAGGATTATTATTATTATACAGTATTTATATAGCACCAAAATGTTTGCTCAGCGCTGTACATCATAGTGGGAGACAGTACATGAGACAATACAGTAACAATACAATACACGAGGGGTTCGAGGGCCCTGCTCCTTGGAGCTTACAATCTAGGTGGGAGGGGATAGTGGTACAGGAGGAAATGGCTGTGGGGGATGGAATGGTAGGAGGAGTGGAGGAGTTTGGCTGTTAGGTGAGCGCGGGGTAGGCTTCCCTGAAGAGATGGGTTTTCAGGGTGCGCCTAAAGGTGAGGAGGGTAGGTGACAGTCTGATGGATTGGGGTAGTGAGTTCCAGAGGATGGGGGAAGACCTGGAGAAGTCCTGGAGTCGGGCATGGGAGGAGGAGACCAGGGAACTGGAGAGTAGGAGGTCTTGTGAGGAGCGAAGAGTACGTGTTGGGTGGTTTTTGGATATCAGGTCGGTGAGGTAGTTTGGGGCAGTATTTGTCAAGGTCCTACCTTTCCTCAGAGCTTATGCTGCTCCATGTGCTGGCATCCATCTTAGGTTTCTGCAAAGCATGGTGGGAGCCTTTATGTTTTCAGGTCTCTGCGGCTCCTCCTCCAGAGGGGTGTGGTTGATCACATTTAAGCCTGCTGTCTGCAGTTGCTCTTTGCATTCGTGTCCTGTATGATTGTGTTGCAGCAAGCTCTTGTTCTACTCTCGTTTCTTTCCTGGAAACCGACTCCGCTTTGACAAGACTATTCTCTGCCTTATCCCATTACCTGACCTTCCGTTGCTGAACCCAGCCCGTGACCTGAGTATTCTTGCCTACCATCTTGTACCGTCTGTCCCGCTGTTATCGACCCGGCCTGTCCGACCATGCAATCGTTTCCCATCTGGTTCCCACCAGTTTACACCATTGGCAGCGGCCATTGCCGCAGCTGGGGTTACTCGGGGGTCGCGACCTGGTCTCTGGCTGCATCAAGTCCATCCCCACCATCAGGGGCCCTGGTGAAAGGCAGCCTGGGACTTAGACTCCACGCCCTGAGGGACTCCGGTCTGTATGTGGTGGCTGTCCTCAGTCGATGCGTGACCCTACCATTAGGCCTGCTTGTCCATTCCACCGCTCATGCTCTGACAGTATTATGAATAGCTTTGTACATCAATGTTAGTAGTTTGAATTTTATGCGTTGGGCAATCGGAAGCCAGTGGAGGGAATGACAGAGGGGGGTGGTGGATACGGAGCGGTTGGTAAGGTGGATGAGTCTGGCCGCTGAGTTCAGGACAGACTGAAGCGGGGAGAGTCTGTGATGAGGTAAGCCGGTGAGGAGGGAGTTGCAGTAGTCGAGTCGTGAGATAATAAGGGAGTGAATGAGGTGAATGAGTTGTTTAGTAGTGTCTGGGGTTAGGAACGCACGTATTTTGGAGATGTTGCGGAGATGGAGCCTGCATGAATTTGCCAGCGATTGGACATGGGGCTGGAAGGATAGATTGGAGTCTAGAGTGACACCTAGAACTTTGGCTTGCGGGGTGGGACTGATGGTGGCATTATTGGTATTGATGGAGAGGTTGGGGGGGGAGCGCGGGCTGGGGGGAAAACTAGGAGCTCAGTTTTGGCAAGGTTTAATTTGAGGAAGTGGAGTGACATCCAGTCTGATATGTCGTTCAGTAGGCAGGTGATATGGGCGGAGACTGAAGGGGTGAGGCAAGGGGTAGAGGGGTAGATTTGCGTGTCATCGGCATAGAGGTGGTAGTTGAAGCCGTGGGAGTGTATCAGTTGGCCAAGGGAGGAGCTGTAGATGGAGAAGAGAAGGGGCCCGAGGACAGAGCCTTGGGGGACCCCAACAGAGAGGGGGAGGTGGCAGCCTTATAGGTAACACTGAAGGAGCGCTGGGATAGATAGGAGGAGAGCCAGGAGAAAGCGGAGTCTCTGATGCCAAGGGAGTATAGTTTTTTAAGGAGGAGGGGGTGGTCAACTGTGTCGAAGGCCGCAGAGAGGTCGAGGAGTAGGAGGACTGAGTAGTGGCCATTAGCTTTGGCGAAGGATGAAGGTATTGATGCAATTGAATGGCCCCCACACTCGCCTGACCTAAACCCAATAGAACACCTCTAGAATATCATGTTTTGGTCCATGCGACGCTGCCAGGTTGCACCTCAGACTGTCTAGGAGCTCAGTGATGCCCTGGTCCAGATCTGGGAGGAAATACCCCAGGACACCATCTGTTGTCTCATTAGGAGCATGCCCCGATGTTGTCAGGCATGCATACAAGCACTTGGGGGCCACACAAACTACTGAGTACCATTTTGTGTTGCTGCAATAAAATTCAGTACAGATATCCAGCATGAGATTTTTTCCCTTTGAGATCTGATGTGTTTTCAAAGTGTTCCTTTCCTTTTTTGAGCAGTGTATATGCATATATGCAGCCTTATGGAAGTGTATCTTCTTCCACAGGGCCACATATAGAGTATGTGCTACCGTGTTTGTGCTGTCACTGACCATTCCAGGTCTCATACTAATGACCAAGACCTGGGAGGACCAGTTCCCAGCCACATGATTGCTCTGATTGGCTAACACAGTGATCAATCACTATGCAGCCCACCCCAGCGTTTTTTTCCCTCCTGAATGGAGAAAAAGATACAATGTATTATTTTCTCTTTGCAGAGGAGAAGATTGTAAACAAAAGTGTGTGAAAAAATAAAGATAACTAAATCAGGGTTTGATCTAGGTCATGGTTAGGGTCAAAGGTCAGGGTTAGTGCGTTTTAGGTAGGATTAAAAATCGAAACACACGCTATTGAGCTGCATCCCTCTACGGGTACAAACAACAAATGACATACACATATGTGGTATTGCTGCAATCGCCAGGAAAAGGATAATTTATTTTGTGTTGGTCTTTGGAGGTAGGTCATGATAATAGCAAGAAATATACAGCTACATTAACCTCCCTGGCGGTCTAACTAATCAATATATTTGAATGTCAAAGCGGTACATTGTTTTGCATGGAAATTTGTTGTTTTATATTATAGGCCTGTAATTCTTAGGTATAACTCACTTAAATCTGTCCAAACAAGAGTTTAGTAAACATCCTGGGTATGATACAGTTTGAAACACAAAATCATAAATGATAATATAATAAATAATTATAAAAAAAATTATATAATGATAATACATTTAATTCAATAATGTAATCAAACCAAAAACACTGCAATTTGAAATAGAGCACCAAGTTCGCACATCACTGAACTCAGACGCAGAATCTTTTTCAATGTCTGATGACGAATTTCCCCACAAATCATTATCACTCAATTCTGCAAGTAGTTCTAATTCATGATTGCTGTTCTCTAGCTGGTCTAAAACCGCTTTTAACCTAAAGGGACACTTTTTGGATGCCATGGACGTTCTCAAGTTTCCAGGCAGAAAGGACTGTAAAAGTGCAGGCAGGGCACAGGACAAAGCACTAGGGACAAAATGTAGGTGAAATGGTTTGATACAGTAATGTAATACTAACAGATTACGGTGTATTGTGTGTTTGTCATATTTTTACTTTTTGGAATCTTTCACCGGTTCCACCCCCCGTACGTCCCGACGCTCGCAGGGAACGGAACCCAGAAGATGGATGCCGGCATTGGCCGGAGGACACAGCGGGAGGACATCGCGGGATCGCAGGACGAGCTAAAAATCGGGGGGATTGCAGGAGAAGCACTATAGAGTAATCCCGAGTGTGGCTCGGGGTTACCGCTTTTGGTACTGTAAATTAACCCCGAGCCATACTCAGGATTACCGTTAGGAAGGTTAAAAATAAATTATTATTTTTTTACTTGTTTGGGCCAGTTTTCCTTTGATAATATAAAAATGAGGCAACATCTATTACCATTTACTAACAAATGAAAGTCTAATGTGTCCTTTAAAAATAAGATATAATTTACCTGGATACACAAAGTAATTGTGATGATTTGTACAGTTTTACTAATACATGCTGCAAAACTGGGTTTAGTGCCAGTGCACATATATTTGGATTGGATGCGGTTTGAACCATATCCAATCCGCATGACATGTGAAATAACATTGCTGCCTATGGTGCCTGTTGGGCAGATTCAGTGCAGATTGAAAGAGTCCTGTACAATTTCTGAGCAGTGTGGTCCGGTTCAGGTGCAGATTACAGGCTATTGACTTCTATGGGAATACATACATGTATTAATTAATACATATATGTGTGAACAGGATATTCCTGAGAGCTAATCCTGTCCTGAACCTGACATAAACCTGACCTGAACTGCTGAACAACTACTGTGTCAATTAGCTGTGAAACCTGAGCTTCAATCCGCACCGCACATGTGTGAATCAGCTCTAAGGCAATAAGATTGGTTTTACTTTCTGTCTTTAAGGGGTTAAACCCATAACCATCCTTGCAGGTTTCCAGTTCTTAGATGTGGTGGCTGCATTAGTTTTTCTTTTTTCAAACTAAGTACATAAATTACCTGTTGATCTTGCCAGAAATGATGTATACTGGTTGCTTCCTATATAAGAAAGCACAAAGAACCATATATTTATTGAGTAATCAACTAATCCCATCAATCCACCAAGTAACGAAGCCGAATAAAGGCAGACTTGTTTGAAGTCCAGCCTGTGTGACAACCATGGCTACCTCTATAGATAGAGGAGAAACAAGTGTAGACATGAATGGACTGTATTCTTAGCTTTACCAGGTGCAAATAAAGGAAAACAGTCAGAAAAAAGAAAACTAAAGCAGACAATACATCGAAGAAATGGTAAGCTGCAATATATTACGTTTTTGGGTTTAGAATTACTCTAATTCTCTTGGGGCCTGATACTGTGATAATTCTAGATCCAGCTATGAAGTTCTTACATTCTGTTTTACTTCCGTTTCTTGCCATGGCATTGGCAGAACCTGCGATCTGTAGCTCATTATATGCGGTAATAAATAAATATGTTCTGTGCTAAAAGACACTTTATTGGAAATGATCTAAACTACCACTTCAAGTACAGAAACAAACGCCAAACAGGAACAGTGCATGCTGTACATATAGTACAAGTGCACTAAATTTTATTGCCCATTAAAACCGTTGAAGCCTTTGAATACTGGTGTTCAGGTTGTTTCTTTAAAATGTCAAAGCTTTTAGTAAACTGTTTCAGTGATTGTTTGATAAAAGTGGTTTCTTGTTTTTGTCCAATAAATGTAGCATTTCTCTATGTCATAATAAACTTTTCTCTTTACCAAATGAATCAGAAACAGGGTAGCACAAATGCTTTTATATAAGGCAGAACAAAACTGTATCAAATGGATTTGTACCTTTCCGTGGTGCTGCCATGTCTAAAAACTGTTAGACTCTGCAGATACTTACCCAGAGTCTGGCCCATCCGACTTTACTTCTGCTTTACCATCTTTCCCATGACTAGGTGCAAGACTATCCAACCTAAATTGACAGAGTCAGCCAATTAGAACCTCAAGCTAACACAAAACAGGAGTGAAGTTGGGAAATCAGAAGTGAAAAATGTCCTGCTGGTCTGTGGGGCACAACTCTTCAGGAGGACTTGCTGTATATTTATAGGGAATACTGGCGTCAAGGGAAAAATACAAAACTAGTCATTTTTTAGAAATAGCGATGAGCAAAATGCAGCAAGCCACAGCACACCCCTCAGAAATCCTTGTTCATGGTTTTACTAATTTTTCCTGGCTAAAACTGAAAGTATAATGGTTGCTGCTGGTTACTGAACATTATTACTGTTAACAATTAATATTTTATAGTGTCATACAACATTGGTCAATTATTCTCAGTATAGAATAAAATCAAACTGTTCTGTTTCAAATTCTGGTTTATACAAGGACATACCTTCTTAGCTCTCAGTTTGTCTGGACAGTATAAACAAGAAAAATACCTCCTGCTCTCAAGAACAATGCGTTGGCATCATGGAACTGTCGACTGGTCTATGAGTGGGTCAAAGATGGCACCAGCTGTGCTGCTCTCCGACAGGTCAGGGGAAACCAGAGATGCAACTATAAAAACAGAAAAAACAGAAGGCTAGATAGTATGCCTGCTGACTCAGCAGAAACCACAGACAACTTAAAGCAGAGCTCCACCCAAAATGGGAAGTTGTGCTTTAAGCCTTTGTCCCCCGCTCCCCGTTAAGGATTGGCACCTTTTCCCATTTCCGTTGCGATCACATAGGCTTTCGGAAGTGGAAGTGTTCCCCACTCCCCCCCTCCAGGTAGTCCTCTGGGACACGAGACAGGTCCCAGAAGACTACAGGGCCATTCAGAAAGCTCAGCGCTTCTCGCGCATGCGCAGTGGGCACCCGGCTGTGAGGCCGCAAGCTGTCACAGCCGAATGACAGACTGAAGATGCTGGCACCAGGGAGAGAAGACGGCCAGTGAAACCAGCGGTGGTGAGGACACCGCTGGACCAAGGGACAGGTAAGTGTCTGTATTTTAAGAGTCAGCAGCTACAGTTTTTGTAGCTGCTGACTTTTATTTTTTTTTTCAGGTGGAACTCCGCTTTACATTTTTATTAAGACACAGAAGTTGAATCCAATGTAGTTTTACTTTAGACAAGCACATAAAGGATGTTTTCCAGTCTTTTGAAGTGTAAGATGACAGTGACTTTCCTAAGCCCTCTCTCTGCAGTGAAAGTAAACTGACCATAAGGAGCAAGGAGTGTCTAGCTAGAAATTAATTAGAAATAAAAAGGGATGGGAAACAGAGGTACATACAAAAGACACAAGATAAACCAGCTGCTGTGGTAGCACAGTAGATAATACCACTATTCAATATTATAATGCAATATATAGCTACAAAAATATAGCACATAATATATAGGACACAACACCAAGCCCAGATTTCCTGGATGAAAAAGGTGAAAGTAAAACAATGTTTCAGTCTGAACAACTAAACTCCCCCATTCCTGTTGCAAGATGAACTTAAACCATGGACAGATCGTTACTACTAAATATATAGAAATAAGATGGAGATAACTCTATATAAATGAGAAATACAACTTTCTAAATTCAGCACCTGGGAATATTGGACAGCCATAGGTTCTTCCAAAATGCCATGGCCTCTGGTAAGCAAGATGCATGCATGTTTTCAGATAAACATAAAACTACTTTTTAGCTATCAACCTAGAACATAGAAGTAGCTTACCAGTCCTTAGATGGCTGCATTAGTTTTTTATTTTGGGCTTTGTTTCCCTTTATTTTCACCTGGTGATCTGGCCAGTAATTCTATTATTTTTCAACTTCATTTAACAGACCAAGCTGTGCAGCAAAAGTGGCAGTTAGAGTGTTGAGAGAAACCATTTAACACTGACAGGGGAGCTTACAATGATCATCTTTTATTCATGTTTCTATAACTGCTTAAAAAGTGTTAGCTGTCGTTTGACCTTAAAAAAGAAGCATGGGTTAAAAAAAAACATTTATATCAGGGGCGGACTGACCATTTGGAAACTCGGGCACTGTCCGAGGGCCTGGGGTCAGTAGGGGGCCCCATGAGATGCCCCTGATACCTTTTTCATAGGCTTTTTTGAGTTTGGGCAAGGACACAGGGGCCCCATGATCCCCTATTGCCCGGGGGCCCCATGAGTTGTCAGTCTACCCCTGATTTATACTCACCTAAGTGGATGCAGCATCGATCCAATACTGCATCTGTCCCCCGCTGCCTCTAAGACTGCTCAGTTCTCAGTCACCAGTGAGCAGAGAGTGGTGACTGTCAGTCACCAGCTCTCTGCTATTCTCCTCCAGCGCTCACTGGAGCTTTAGTCTGTGAAGGCAGTGGGAACGGCTGACCCAAGCTCTCAGTGACACGCTGTGAGGCTGAGCCAGCAGCTAGTCCAGGCATCTGGATAGATCCTGACCATATGGCTGGGATCTTTTCAGAGCCCGGACCGACTCCTATAACCCCAGGAGAAATATAGCCAAAATAGATTTGGCTATACTTCTCCTTTAACGTGTTAGTCACTTATGTAAAATCCATTTCAGTCTATGAGTCTATCTAGCACTACTCTCTCCACAGGTTGCTAATGCTGCTCTTCATGGATGGCTACATTGATCCTCCATAGAAACTGTGGAGGAGTGAATGTTGCCACTCTAAGACAGGAGGGGTGTTACTGGCCGGATTGCCAGTAATAAAACAGCCTAAAAAAAGGAAAATTAATGCAACCACCATATCTAATGGTAGACTGCAATGTAATACATTTTTCATTTTTGTCTTTGGGTTTTAATATGCTTTTAGCTGAAGTAGCCCTAGACTAAATTTAGTGTTTGCAGCCAGACTATAGCCAGTCTGAGCTTTGTTTATGGGATCTGATATTGTTGAGTATTTATTCTAAACCAGTGGTTCTCAACCTGTGGGTCACGACCCCTTTGGGGGTCGAACGACCCTTTCACAGGGGTCGCCTAAGACCATCCGGAAAACACATATTTCTGATGTGTAAAGAGCAGCTACTGTGTAGAAAGCAGCTACTGTGTTGAAAGCAGCTACTGTGTTAAAAGCAGCTACTGTGTTGAAAGCAGCTACTGTGTTGAAAGCAGCAGTATTGGAGGTAAAACGACACTCATGAATTATAATTACTGGGTAAATAATTTTATGGTTGGGGGTCACCACAACATGAGGAACTGTATTAAAGGGTCGCGGCATTAGGAAGGTTGAGAACCACTGTTCTAAACTAAAGGACATTGTTCATTTCTGCCTGCTGCTGTTGAGCGTCCTGCAGTAGATAGAGTGGTTACATACAATGTGTTGAGCTATGAATATGTATTCAGCTCTGCCCAATCACTGAGGAAATTAAGCCAGTGTTACAGGCTTTGAAAAATGATACATATTTCGAGAGATCTTCTAGAAGGTCTTTCCCTCTTTGGCTGCTGCCTGGAAAGGATCTAGCTCCAGATAGGTCATTCTCTATCAGTCTCTACTTGGAGAGGATGCAGCTGTGAGAGGTCCAGTTCTGTGCTTCCTAGGCCCTTTGCTTAGGAGGCCTACAGAGTCCTAAGCTGGCCTGTGACAGAATCTGAAGAAAACAAAAGGTAGCTGCCCACCTGGGCCTACAGAATCCACTCTGGTCTGTGGCGTAACTCTTAAAATAACCTTTAGATCTCGGGAAACGCCTCTAAACACTTATTATATCTACAGCACATAGTAGATTATCGTGAACAGTAAGTTGTGACATAATATTAAATAAAATAATAAGTCATCATGGCCAACTTAGTGTATTTGACACCTAGGACCAGGGGCGGACTGACAACTCATGGGGCCCCCGGGCAATAGGGGATCATGGGGCCCCTGTGTCCTTGCCCAAACTCAAAAAAGCCTATGAAAAAGGTACCAGGGGCATCTCATGGGGCCCCCTACTGACCCCGGGCCCTCAGGCAGTGCCCGGGTTTCCAAATGGTCAGTCCGCCCCTGCCTAGGACTGCATTATACAACAAAATTCTCACTGAGAATAATAAAATGAAACAAATAATAATGGCAGAAAAGAAAGGCAGACTGTGAATCTATAGTAGTATTTATTATAGTGTCCCCTCACTAATGAACAGTGCCCTACCCTTCTTACATCAGTGGTTAGTGAATTGGGGGTTACCTTAACTCCTTCTCGCCTACGGGTAAAACAAATTTTAATGCCTAAGCACAATTTTGCAACGTTGACATGTGTTAGTAAAACCATACATATCATCACAACTACTTTGTACATCCAGGGGAATTATATCTTGTTTTTTTCAGGACAAATTGGGCTTTCATTTGGTGGTAAATAGTAATGGATATCTCCTGATTTTATTCTATTATCAAAGGAAAACTGTCCCAAAATAGTAAAAAAAAATAATTTTTTTAAATTTAGCTGTGTGTTTCTTATTACTGCCATAACCTACCACCTAAGAGCAACCCAAAATAAATTTTCCAGCTCTTGACAATTGCAGGGATACCATATATGTGTACAGTTGTGTCCAAAATTATTCAACCCCCAATGCTGTAAAGGGGTTTAGGGACTATAGTGTACATTTGGAATTGTATTCAGAATCAAATCCTACAAGGACGTTGTAACTACCCAAATGCAACTAAAATGACATCAATTGTTTATGTAATACAGTAGTAAATGGTTCTTATGTGGTTTCTTCATTGCCACAATTATTCAACCCCTTAAAGACTACCACTCTGAAGAACAGAGGTTCATACAGGTGCTTTCCATCAGGTATTGAAAACACCTGTGGATGTCACCGAGCAGCAATCAAGCATAATAAGCACCAATTAGGCAGCTTTAAAATGACTGTGATACTCAGCTCCTTCTAGACATTTACTGGTGTGGTTACAAACATGGTGAAGGCAAGAGAATGGTCCAGGAAGACAAGAGAAGAGGTGATTTCTCTTCACAGGAAGGGCAATGGCTATAAGAAGATTGCAAAGATGTTAAACATACCAAGAGACACCTTAGGAAGCATCATTCGCAAATTCAAGGCAAAGGGCACTGTTGAAACGCTACCTGGTCGTGGCAGAAAGAAGATGCTGACTTCGACTGCTGTGCGCTACCTGAAGCGTAGAGTGGAGAGAAGTCCCCGTGTGACTGCTGAGGAACTGAGAAAAGATTTGTCAGATGTGGGTACAGAAGTTTCAGCCCAGACAATAAGACGCACACTGCGTAATGAAGGCCTCCGTGCCAGAACTCCCAGGCGTACCCCCTTGCTGTCTCCAAAGAATAAGAAGAGTCGACTGCAGTATGCCAAAAGCCATGTGGACAAACCACAAAAGTTGTGGGATAGTGTTCTGTGGACTGATGAAACAAAATTAGAACTGTTTGGGCCCATGGATCAACGCTATGTTTGGAGGAGGAAGAACAAGGCCTATGATGAAAAGAACACCTTGCCTACTGTGAAGCATGGTGGAGGGTCAATCATGCTTTGGGGCTGTTTTGCTTCTGCAGGTACAGGGAAGCTTCAGCGTGTGCAAGGTACCATGAATTCTCTTCAGTACCAGGAGATATTGGATGGAAACGTGATGCAGTCCGTCACACACCTGAGGCTTGGGAGACGTTGGACCTTTCAACAGGACAATGATCCCAAGCATACCTCCAAGTCCACTAGAGCATGGTTGCAGAGGAAAGGCTGGAACATTTTGGAGTGGCCATCGCAGTCACCAGACTTAAATCCGATTGAGAACCTCTGGTGGGACTTAAAGAAAGCAGTTGCAGTGCGCAAGCCTAAGAATGTGACTGAACTGGAGGCCTTTGCCCATGAAGAATGGGCGAAGATACCCGTAGATCGCTGCAAGACACTTGTGTCAAGCTATGCTTCACGTTTAAAAGCTGTTATAACTGTAAAAGGATGCTGTACTAAGTACTAAGATTGAATGTCACTTGGGGGTTGAATAAAACTGATAATGCTGTGAGCACAGAAAAGACATTTGTGGTTATTTCATTATAACTGTTATGTTATATTTGTCTGACCTACAAGTGCCTCTTTAATGTAAATGTAAGCAAGATGACTGAATGATCAAAAGCAATGTCAAACTGGCCAAAACACTCAATTTCAGTGGGGGTTGAATAATTTTGGACACAACTGTATGTTATTTGTTGCTTGTACCCATAGTACAGCCCAGAATCAATAATGCTCATTTTGTATTTTGGGTTTTTTTTTTTTTTTACCTAAAACTGACAGTAACACTGATACCAATTTAAAAAAAAAAATCCTGACCTTTGACCTTGACCTTTGACCCTGATCTTGACCCAAACACTTACCCTGGCATTGAACTACATCAAACCTTGATCTAGGTATTTTTGCTTTCTTTTTATTATATTTTTTACTATTTACCGTATATAAATATCTTCTTTTTTTTTTTTTTACAAACATTTTTTTTCCCCTCTATGCCAGGAGTTAGAGAGATACAATGTATCTCTCTCCTCCATTCATAGAGAGAAAAAAAAACAAGGGGGCCGTACTGCACAGCGACTGATCACTGTGATAGCCAATCAGAAGCTATCACAGAGATCATGTGACCCGGAATCGGAAGTCCCGGGGCTCTCAGGTACGCAAATATGCGGCCTCGTGGAAAAAAGCTCAGTTCTGTGAGACCGCATATTTGTGTGACGTTGGCTCGAAGGGGTTACACTGCTGGTCAGTGGTGAAGAGACCCCTTGAATTTGATACTTAAGAGAAGCGAGAAGGTCCCCTTACATTGGTGGTTAGTGGAAGAGGGGCCCCATTACACTAGTGGTTAATGGGAAAAATGTTTCTTACATTGGTGGTCAGTGGGAAGAATAACCCCTTACATGTGATATTTCAAAATAATAAATATCCATACTCACCTGGGTGGATGCAGCATTGATCCAATCCTACAGCTGTCCCTTGCCAGCTCTACACCAAGAACTAAGTGATTAAAGACCACTGATTGCTCAGTTCTTGGGTCCACTCTGAACACAACTGTCAGTCACTGCTTTGTGCACTGCCCTTCCTGCTCTCAGTGGTAGATTGAGAGGCTGAGCCCGTTGCCGATCAGGAATCTGGATGGATCCTGACATTATGGATTGACTCTGTGATATCAGCTAACAGTGGGCCTCAGGAGTGCAGAACTAAGTGCATTACTGTGACCCACAGCAGAAGTATAGCTTTGGCCATACTTCTCCTTTAATAGTCCATATGTGACCCCAAGGACATTCTTGCCACATAGCAAAGGAGTACTATCATATCAGGTGCAATAGACAAGCATTGTGTCCACCTCATGTTTCCCTCAATCATCTTCAATCTTTGATATGTCCATCACATTGTCTGCATTATTATTAAAGGACATGCCCATATGACAGAGGTCACTGAACTACATTCTTTCGATAATTTCCTTCAACAATGATGCAGACAGTGTGATGGACATAACAGAGCTTAAAAATACTGAGGCAAACATGAGGTGGATATAAGGCTTTTCTCTGCCACCCGATCCAACAGTATCTGTTTGCTATGTGGCAGGAGCATCCCTGGGACCACATGTGTAATGTTTCATCATCTGTTTTGAAGGGTTAAGAAAAGTGGGTGAGTCACATGTTCATGTTATATATGGAAGTACTATTTTCTTTGGCTCCCAGTAGCTAAAAGGAAAGGTGAATGTATGCTTGGATTTATGCTTCCAAGCATGGTTAAAGCCTGTTTTATTCAAAGCAGAACTCCATACAAAAATAAGATAAAAAATGATTAGCCTATTAAAAATATAACAGAAATCAGCTTTGACTGCAATATATAACTTCAGTCCAGAACGTTTTCCTGCACTACCTTTTTCTGTCACTAGATGTACTCAGTCCGATGGCATTGGAGCCCAAGTTTTGGTAACCCGCCCCAGCCTGTGACTGGACACTGAAAGGAGAAGCAGTACAGTGATGAGCTCACCTCTGTCACTCTAAAAAAAGGGGGGGATATCCTCCTGCGCTTAATATGGGTAGGACCCTATCTACTAGCTGCAATCACTCAAACTCAACCAACAAGTCAAAAATCCCGTGCATTAAAATAGTGAAGCGCTCCCAAATTATCTAAAAAAATTATTCAATAAGTGAAAAATAACATAGACACTTCTCATAAATACCCATATACTATTAACTCTTAATAGATCTGTGATAAAAAATACCAAAATATACAATTCATAATATATGCCCAAATAACAGTGATAAAACCAATTGACATGATACTACTAATTCATAATAATGTGACAAATCGTGATACTTGTGACACAACTGAATATCAAAAAAAGGTATATATAGTGATACTACGATAGGTAAATACATATATCTGTGGTGAATCCTATAACAAATTAGAAAAAATTGCTTCTTAAATCCAAAAATATATAAATAAATAAATAAATAAACTCGGTGTTTCAAAAAAAACTCAGATAATCCATGCAAAAAAATTGTGAAACACTCTGTGATCTTCACTTCTAGTGCTCAAGAAAGGAATCCTCCAACGGCAGAAATGCCTGCTCACCTCCCCTCCTCGACCCACACAGGGCCAAAAGGCAAAAAGGCTCTCCTTAAAGGCAATCTTTTCCTCCAAGCACCTCAGGCAGGAACCTCAGGACTTCCACTCCACCTCCTCTCACCACGTCATATAGGGCACAAACAGAAACTTCCCATAGTATAACACCGTTTTATTGTGAATAATAAAGCATAACAAACTTTCCAACTCACATGGTAACTTTGAATACAGCGCTTTTTCACCTCACATCATGGGTGTACTCTCATGCAGGGAGGGAAACCAATATGGCCGCTGCGTCCGGACAAAAACGTCCCCACGTGACCGGAAGTGACGTAATAACGTACTGGGAACGCCATTCCCAGTACGTTATTACGTCACTTCCGGTCACGTGGGGACGTTTTTGTCCGGACGCAGCGGCCATATTGGTTTCCCTCCCTGCATGAGAGTACACCCATGATGTGAGGTGAAAAAGCGCTGTATTCAAAGTTACCATGTGAGTTGGAAAGTTTGTTATGCTTTATTATTCACAATAAAACGGTGTTATACTATGGGAAGTTTCTGTTTGTGCCCTATATGACGTGGTGAGAGGAGGTGGAGTGGAAGTCCTGAGGTTCCTGCCTGAGGTGCTTGGAGGAAAAGATTGCCTTTAAGGAGAGCCTTTTTGCCTTTTGGCCCTGTGTGGGTCGAGGAGGGGAGGTGAGCAGGCATTTCTGCCGTTGGAGGATTCCTTTCTTGAGCACTAGAAGTGAAGATCACAGAGTGTTTCACAATTTTTTTGCATGGATTATCTGAGTTTTTTTTGAAACACCGAGTTTATTTATTTATTTATTTATATATTTTTGGATTTAAGAAGCAATTTTTTCTAATTTGTTATAGGATTCACCACAGATATATGTATTTACCTATCGTAGTATCACTATATATACCTTTTTTTGATATTCAGTTGTGTCACAAGTATCACGATTTGTCACATTATTATGAATTAGTAGTATCATGTCAATTGGTTTTATCACTGTTATTTGGGCATATATTATGAATTGTATATTTTGGTATTTTTTATCACAGATCTATTAAGAGTTAATAGTATATGGGTATTTATGAGAAGTGTCTATGTTATTTTTCACTTATTGAATAATTTTTTTAGATAATTTGGG
The DNA here is from genome assembly GCF_062004578.1 of Staurois parvus. Classification (NCBI taxonomy): domain Eukaryota; kingdom Metazoa; phylum Chordata; class Amphibia; order Anura; family Ranidae; genus Staurois; species Staurois parvus. The sequence goes on from NW_028317821.1 coordinate 5,177,770, forward strand.
AGCGCTTCACTATTTTAATGCACGGGACCTCTGTCACTCTGCTTTCTCCTCTTATCAGCCTGCTTCTGGTCAGCACATGAACCCATTGATTCCTTGTTCTGCTTCTTTTACTCACATTCCAGCCCTGCAAAAGGCTGATATCAGGATAAAGTCAGGTGCTTCTTTTTAAAAATACGTTTAATGATGTATTATTGATTAAGGAGCTGTATTATTTTGAGTCCTATTATAAGTTTTTTGTTTTTTTTGCACATGCATAAATGCACATTTACTGTCAATAGAACTGACATCTAAATCTGCAAGAACCAAGCTAAGTTAGTAAACAATAGAGATCTGTTTAAAGTGCAGTAACACATAACAAGCAATCAGGCATCATCCTTCAATGTCCTACCTGCTGTAAATTGAAGGATGAAACTGCATAACTCATCGTGTCTTTTTTGCACTGTTTACTGCCCGCATGGATCTTCCCTGCCTGCACAATGTGAAGTGCAAAGCTTATGTTTTTCTCATTTTACTTGAGCTCCTGACAGGCAAGTGGAAATTCCTCACACTAATATCCTATCTCTGTGTTTCTCTGTGAAATTCGATTGGACTGGAATCCCATGCCTTTGAAATACAGCCTGTTTTATTTGCAGCGTGGGTTTCCCTTGGGACGTGTTGCGTAGGTGGAAGTCTACCTCTCCCGGCTGCCCAGAGGAGATCTTATTAATGTCAGAGATGTGCCATCCCCGCTCCCACACAAATCTCTAGCTAAAGAGGCGGGATCACCACTGCAGTAGCAAAGCGAGGATCCCCATCAGCGTTGATGATATAGAAGGAGGTGTCCCATCTGTGTGTGTATGTGTGTGGAGGAATGCTGCATCTCTAGCTCATTTCATTTCATTTATTTCAACCTGTTACAATCTGCAGGGGAAAACACAAGTAGATGATGCGCTCTAAGCACACGCAAGGGCTTATTGGGTTAACTGCATAATTAGGACGTACATGTACATATAAGGGTATATTGCATATTATTTTTAGGAGCTGTCTGCATTTTAATTGGGTTTGTGGGAGGAAGAATGAGTCAGTGCAGATAAGGAGGAAGACATTTAAATGAAATATAGAAAAATAGATAAAAATGAGTAATCAGGCATATTCAAAGAAGGTTGCTATGGAAAAGCATAGTCTTGGGAAGCAACATTAGCATGACTTCTACAGAGACAGGTGATAAACGTACAAATGGTGAAATATCAGGGTCACAGGCCAGAACACAGTGACGTGGGGAAAGAGAGAAATCCCTTTTTTCCAAGTCATTGGATTCAGGTGTTCCAATCACCTCCATGGCCACAGGTGTATAAAATCAAGCACCTAGGCATGCAGACTGCTTCTACACACATTGGTGAAAGAATGGGTCACTCTCAGGAGCTCAGTGAATTCAAGCGTGGTACCGTGATAGGTTGCCACCTGTGCAATAAGTCCATCCGGGAAATTTCCTTGTCAACAGTCAACTGTTAGTGGTATTATAACAAAGTGGAAGCAACTGGGAACAACAGCAATTCAGCCACAAAGTGGTAGGCCACAAAAAATGACGGAGCAAGGTGAGCGCATGCTGAAGCTCACAGTGCACAGAGGCCACCAAATGTCTGCAGAGTCAATAGTTAAAGACCTCCAAACTTCATGTGGCCTTCAGATTAGCACAACAACAGTGAGAGGTTCATGGAATGGTGTTCCATGGCTGAGCAGCTGCATCCAAGCCATACACTACCAAGTGCAATGCAAAGCATTGGATGCAGTGGTGTAAACCACACCGCCACTGGACTCTAGATGGACGTGTCTGGGTTTTGCAGTTGTCAGGAGAACGGTACTTGTCTGTCTGACTGCATTGTGCCAAGTGTAAAGTTTGGTGGAGGAGAGATTATGGTGTGGGGTTGCTTTTCAGGGGTTGGGCTTGGCCCCTTAAGTTCCAGTGAAGGGAACTGTTAAGGTATCAGCATACTAAGACATTTTGGACAATTTCATGATCTTTGTCGGAACAGTTTGGGGATGGCCCCTTCCTGTTTCCACATGATGCACACCAGTGTAAAAAGCAAGGTCCATAAATACATGGATGAGTGAGTTTTGGGTGGAGGAACTTGACTGGCCTGCACAGAGTCCTGACCTTAATCCCTTTGGGATGAATTAGAGAGGAGACTACGAGCCAGGCCTTCTCGTCTGACATCAGTGCCTGACCTCACACATGCACTTCTGGAAGAATGCTCAAACATTCCTATAGACACACTTAGGAGTGTGGACAGCCTTTCCAGAAGAGTTGAAGCTACTATAGCTGCAAAGGGTGGGCCAACTCAATATTGAACCCTAAAGACCAAGACTGGGATGCCATTAAAGTTCATGTTTGTGTAAAGGCAATACACAATATAGCGTGTAAATATATATATATATATATATATATATATAGTATATGCTAAAAAAAAATTAAAGGATCACTTTGAAAACACATCAAAGCTCAATTGGGAAAAATATCATGCTGGATATCTATACTGACACGGACTGGGTAATGTTTTAGGAATGTAAGGATGCCTCATCGTTTGATGGAAATGAAAATTATCAACCGAGAGAGGACTGAATTCAAAGACACCCTGAAAATCAAAGTGAAAAAATTATGCATTTTGTTGAAATTTCATTGCAGCAACTCAAAATGGTACTCAGTAGTTTGTATGGCCCCCACATGCTTGTTTTAATGCCTGACAACGTCGGGGCATGCTCCTAGTGAGATGACGGATGGTGTCCTAGAGTATTTCCTCCCAGATCTGGACCAGGGCATCCCTGAGCTCCTGGACAGTCTGAAGTGCAACCTGGCAGCGTCGGATGAACCAAAACATGATATCCCAGAGGTGTTCTATTGGATTTACAGTAGATCAGGTGAGCATGGGTGCCATTCAAGGTATCAATTCCTTCATCCTCCAGGAACTGCCTGCATACTCTCGCCACATGAGGCCGGACCCACTGCACCAGCGTAGGGTCAGATAATTAGTCCAAGAATTTCATCCTGATACATAATAACAGTCAGGGTGTCATTGTCTAGCCTGTAGAGGTCTGTGCATCCCACCATGGATACGCCTCTTCAGACCATCACTCACTAAAACAGTCATGTTGAACGATGTTACAAGCAGCATTACATTCTCTACGGCTTCTGCAGACCCTTTCACATCTGTCACATCTTGTCTTATTGTTGCCCATCTAGTGCACCTGTTGTTAATTTCATTAACATCAAAGCAGCTGAAAATTATTAACAACCCCCTCTGCTAATGAACTGACCAGATCAATATCCCAGGAGTTTAATTGACTTGATGCTATACTCTTATTAAAAAGTGTCCCTTTAATTTTTTTTGAGCAGTGAGAGAGAGAGAGAGAGACAGAGATGAAAAAGGAGAAATATAGAATTGTAAAAAAAAAACAAAGAACATCTATACTTTCTTCCATGGTTCAGCACTGGCCTGATGCTGCAGCTGTCCCCTGCTCTAAGCCCAAGAACTGAGCGATCAGATGACTGCTGATTGCTCAGTTCTTCGTCTGCCTGGAACAGAGAGCGGTGACTATCAGTCACTGCACTTCGCTCTGCCCCTCCAGTGCTCACTAGAGCCCTGGGCTGGGGAAGGGACGGGCGCTGCTGAGAGCCGGAGCCAACTTTCAGTCAGGCAGCTGGGTGGATCCTGACTATATGGTCGGGATCCTTCCAGAGCCTGGATCGGCTCTGTGATGTCAGCTGACAGTGGACCATAGCCGACTTTGGGTCACAGGAGCACAAAAGTAAGTGCACTCCTGTGACCCAGAAGAGAAGTGTCAACAAAAAAGCTTTGGACATACTTCTCTTTTAAAGTGGCACTAAACCCATTGATTTAACTGTGTTCCCAAAACTGTTTCATTAAAAATATGCTGTGCATGATAACTGTCACAGTTGCTTGGGCTTTCAACAGAACTGTCAAACCTTCAAATGGCTGTGTCATAACTGATCACATGTGTAGCACCATGACAACTGCAGATCAAACAGATGCTAAAATGGCATCTTCCTTGGCTGTAAAGGGATAGGAGGGGTTAGTTCTGCTTTAATAATCTAATTCATGTGTATTTATGTTTCAAAAACCTTGTTCCAGGGCATAATTTGCAAGTATATACAGTATGTACAAAGATAGGGCAGACATATTTGTTCATTACATATGAAGGCTCTGCTTCCTGCTTTGTAGTGCTATACAGTGCTTGTGCTTTACTACTCCTTCTCACAATAAAGATTTGTGAGTAAGCTGACTCACTGAAAGCTTTAAGCAAGTCATAGACAAGTCAAAAACCGAACAAAAATTTTTTAGCTTTTTGTATCATTAGTGTGCCAGGTGCAACACGCAGTTCTTTTGTCGCGATCAAAAGTGCCTGATTCAACATGCTGAATTTTATTTTGAAAAACAAAACAAAAGATGGTACAATTATATGCACCATTTTCGTTTTTCGATTGACAGAACGTTCGGTTTTTGGTTCGTCTATGTCCTGCCTTATACTTACTGTCTGGTCGATACTTATCACAGCACTGTTTAAAGACAGAGTAATTGCACTGAGCCACTGAGAGCTCCCTTTGATTGCTTTTCTACACATTTTTACAGTAGTCATAACATGATGAAGCAAATTTCTAAAACTGTAGATGTCTTATCACAATGTATTTTATAATACGGCAAATATGACAATATTAACTCAAAATATATAGTAACTTCAAATACATAAAACATTCTTTATAAATCATTTAGGTAATAAGACGATATTAAAATGACTATACTGCACAAAACAGCCAATCAGATTCCATTGCTCAGTTTCCTAGTGCAGTTTAGGAAACAAAGGTATTTATGACCCATTGCTACTGGCAGCCCCTCCAATGTAATTAACACATATTGCATCCAGCGTGTGGCTAATGCCTTTCAGTGGAAGTGAACGGAGGTGCATATCACTCACATGTGTGCCAGCTCACACATATTATTATTAACACATATTTCAATTACACAGATTATGTGGCTTATTAAATAAAGGTAACCAAATGAGGGAACAAAGACAACAATAAAAATAATTTTATTAGAGTAGGTTTTAGCTTTTATATGCATTTAGCTCAGTTAAGGTGGACCTCACATTATGCTGCTTATAGGATAACGTGTATCTGAAATAAACACAAGTGTTTAAGCCAATTGCTGAAAGCAATGTAGGTCACAGTGACATGGTCACGCTGATATCTATAGTGGAAACTACCCCTGCTCTATTTCTTGTTGTTACCCAAAGGATAAATCTTTAGAAGGAGGCTTTTAACGCTACTCCTGTGATGTAGTAGCTGGTCTAGAACATTAAGGAAATAAAAAAAAAATTCAAATGTTGTATAAAAAAAAGTCCCCTAGAGACCAGATTATTTTAGTAAGAATTAAAAATATCCATGGGCTTGACAATGTCTAAAGAAACTGTTTAGTATTATACTTGTCACAAACCTTTACAAATCAAACTAAGCACATGCGGAAAATAGGCATCAGCAACTGAGGCACTTAATGTAGCTCTGCAGGACACTATTTTATGCAATATCCAATAAAATTAACTTTTTGAGTGGTGTAGCAATCATGCACACAGAGATGGACGTGGTCATCCATTTTGCTCCAAACTCCTCCATTTTGTATCTCTCCCACATCAGTCTCCCTCCTCTGATTTCCCCCCTCCCTCAGGAATGTGGTTGGTGTGTGTTCACAAAGATCACAGGCAGCAAACTCATTGGGAGGACGTCATGGCTATAAACCTCACTAGCTAGGTGCCCCAATGTCTGCCTGACTCTTGCTAGAGAAGGGATCGTCAAGCCATAAACCAAGCCCTCACTGAGCTTCAAAAGACATTCCAGGGAGTCGTAAAAACAGACTTACATTTAAAAACTCACTTTTCCATATAAGTTTATATCTTCAAATAGGAAATAATTACACAAACATGGAACACATATTCTGATGGCTGACTTTAAGACAAGTCTCCTGGTATATTACACCCCCTAGCTGGCATATACAGGAGAGCAGAAAATTATATCTCTGTAACCATTGAAGCAGATATTTCATATCTAACCGTTCAGCAGAAGATTCTGCGTATTAATCTACTCATGGATAGAATGGTATATGTATCCAGGGTAAGTTATGAACCATAGCATAATTTGTGCAGGCTTTGGTCATAGCATGAGGTCTCCACCTACAACTCCCTCCCCAAATGAGGCGATTGGTTTACTGCTCCAGGGAGACACCCTGTGGAGCTGCTAGAAAAAGCTAAGCTGTGAGTAAGAGTTGAAGAATCTGCCTATTTTAACATCGGAACTGACAGTGGGAGATAAATCCTTTTGCTCTGAAACCTGATCTGCTTAACCCAGGATGTGTGGGAAGTATTTTAACCCTCTAAACTCCTTTCTATTATCTATTTTCTGCGCTATTGTTCTCTGTATATTTATATATATATATATATATATATATATATATATATAGGCTACATCTTTTTCTGTAAATATTTTTATTGCACCCTTTTGACATTTTAGTAATAAATCTTACTTTCTGAAAGTGTTAAACTGTTTCTAAAGCTCTTTAATGCAAATTAAGAATTCCGCCGAAGAGCGCTACTGTGTTTGTGTTTAACCCTCTGTATAACCTGCCTGCGGTGACAGTGGTATACAGACAATTATCCAACCATCATAGTGTTATTGCTAATATTGCCGAGTTTCCTCTTTCTCTGTACAAAAAGAAGGTTGTGGCAGTGTGAAGGGTTAATTGCATAATTAACCTGACCCAGAAACAAATCGCTCTCAGGCTGCAAGTACACAGATTGTAGTCCATTAGCTGGAAAATCGTTGTGCAGGGTGCAGCTGGGCGTGGCATTGTTACGTACATGACAGCACGGTTTTAGATTGACTAGTCCTTCGGTCACGAGTTTGGTGAGAAGGGCTGGGGTCTGACGCCGCGATCGTCACAAGTGGGTCTTCAATTTACCATATTTTGGGGGTCACCTAACACCATCTTTTCACTGGATAGAGAAAAAAGAAACAGAGGGTACACCGGCCTAGTGCATTACCTTAAAAGTATGTTTAATGAATGTTAAAAATAGGTACTGTACTCACAAATAGTCAATAAATAAAAGGTACATCATAAAGGAACAGCTCTGTCCAATTCACACTGTGTGTCTGTCTGTAATGAGAACTCTGGATATCCAAAAGGCTGATGCGTTTCGAGGACTACCCTCTTCCTCAGAGTGGCTCTGAGGAAGAGGCTAGTCCTTGAAACGCGTCGAGGACTCCCCCGGTCCTTTGGACTCCCCCGTCCTTTGAGGGCAGCAAGGCGTGCATATCCCAAGAATTTCTTTATGTGTTCTTAATGACATTGAGTCCATCCCCAAGCGCAGGAGTAACTGGGTTTTCCACTTCTACGCCATCTTTTCACTCCCTGCACAAATCCAATTACTATGCAATTACTATAATGGCTATATGGTCAGCTGGAAGCATCAAAACACCACCTAATCTGTCCTTAAATCTTACCTAACTCTACCTATAATCCTATGTAGCGCTACCCCCACAGGAGCCGCTGTAGTACTGCCCAGGTCTTCCCTAAACTGCCCTGCAGCCAAGCACAAGGTAGCTTCACAGCTATGAATACACACTTCCGTTTGTTGTCTCCAATGATCAGTCTAGGGGTTGTTGGTTTTTTTTTTATTATTGGAGAACTTGGGTAGGGATGGGGGATATTAGTAGGATACTCCAGGAATAGAACTAGTTACAGTTGATTACAGTTGAGGACAGAACCTTAAACTGAAGCCTTGAGCAATATCCCAATGCCAGAAAGGGGTTAAACGGACAGTGCTCTTCAGAAAATCAGCAAGGCGTCCCCTTTTATGAACCCACACTGACTATACAGCACCAGAGGGGTAGAAAAGCACACAGATTCCCCAAGATCCCAGTGTATGTACTCACAAGACCTAAGGACAGAATGCTAGCCTCCTTCCAATCTTCCAAGCAAAGCCATTCAGTGCTATCAGACAGATCTTTGGCACTTTGGCTCCCCTTAGTCAGCTTTCTGAAGAACTCTCTTATTTCATGCTCTCAGGTTGCCCACCTGAGGCCGCATGGCAGCAGGTGCCTGCAGAAGTGTGCCGCCTTCCCCCAGGTTGGTACAATCCTCTCCAGGAAAGACCCAGGGCTCTGTATGCCCAAAGAATAAATACCCTCTTCCAGCATCCTTCAGTGCTGAACTCCCTGGGATTGGCTGAAATGGCATTAATATTCATACTGTGTTCTGCATGAGTTCCACCTATACATCCAGAACCTTCCTAAATTACCTGGATCCAGAGGAAGCCAGAAGCAGAACTAGCAGCACTTGAACACACTGAGCAGGCATTACTAAACAATTGCAGCGCTTTGTTAAGTGGAAAACCCAATTAGATTTTCCTAGCAGTTCTCCTGTTAAACAGAGGAACCAACTATAATCTGCTTATCCTAGCACCTATCTAGGAGGGTGCTACAGCTACATTTCCTTGGGTCCTGCCAATTTCAGTCCAGTCATACTCTACACCCTATACAACAGAAAATCCCAAGGAGCTGCTTGATGTGTTGTGTCCTCTGTTCCTGTGCCCACAACTCTGTGAACAGCACCACACACACTGACACTCCTGGCTGAGTGGGGACTGTTTACTGCAGATATCTGTATGTACACCCCATGGCTCAAAGTGCATAGACACCAGGAATGGCCCAGCAAATGGTTAAGAAATAACATATAGTAAATTGCAGCAGGGTAAACAAAAGAAGAAATACAGTATATAGTAATAAATAAGCAGTAAGAGAAATATACTGCAACAATTAGGCAATAGAAGTAATATGCTGCAGAAACAATGATTGGCATAAAGAACAACCCTCCTAAAGTCAACACTAAAGTAAAGGGGGCCAACCTTTCTCTCTGCTCGCCCGTAAAAGCTTACAATACTCCTGCTCCTCAGTGCCTCTGGTAGTTGAAGTTCAAGAACAAAACTGTAGTACAGGCTAAGTCTTTTTGGGAACTACATCTCTCATAGTCTTCCACACGTTTCTTCAGAGTCTCTAGCAGTCTGCACCCTCTAGTGGATGGAGGGTGGCTTAACACTGGTTGTTCTATGTTCTGCAATAGGGGTCTCCTCCTGTGACTGTGCCTGTGTAAACATCTTAACTGTTGTTAGATGCAGAATCCTTCTTCTGTCAGTGTTGCAGCCTGAATTCCATTTACTGTATATGGGGAAATCCAAATATTGACAAATATTAAGCATGCCAAAACTTCCCCACTAGCTCTACTAGACACACTGGAAAATATACAGTTGCAAGAAAAAGTATGTGAACCCCTTGGGATTACTTGGAGTTTTGCATGAATTGGGCATAAAATGTGCTCTGAATGTCATCTAAGTCACAACAATAGAAGAACACAGTCTGCTGAACATAATACTACACAAACATTAGATGTTGCCATGGTTTAATTGCACATAACATGTAAACATTCACAGTGCAGGGAGGAAAAAGTATGTGAGGCCCTAGCTTAATGACTTCTCCCAGAGCTAATTGGAGCCAGGAGTGAGCCAACCTTGACTCCAATCAGTGTGATGATATTGGATGTGTTGCTGACAGCTGTCCTGCCCTTAAAAAACACACACCTGTTTTGGGTTTACTGGTTTCAAGAAGCACTGTGTGATGTGAACCATGCCTCTCAGAAAAGAGCTCTCAGAAGACCTACCATCAAGAATTGTTGACTTGCATGAAGCTGGAAAGGGTTTCAAAAGTATCTCCAAAAGCCTTGATGTTCATGTGTCCACGGTAAGACAGACTGTCTACAAATGGAGAAAGTTTAGCACTGTTGCTACTCTCCCTAGGCGCGGTCGTCCTGTAAAAATGACTGCAAGAGCACAGAGCAGAATGCTGCATGAGGTAAAGAAGAATCCCAGAGTGTCACCTAAAGACCTACAGAAATCTCTGGCACATGCTAACATTTTTGTTGACACACCTACAATAAGGAAAACATTAAACAAGAATGGAGTACATGGGAGGACACCACGGAGGAAGCCATTGCTGTCCAAAAAGAAGATTGCAGCACGTTTGAAGTTTGCAAAAGAGCACCTGGATGTTCCACAGCACTACTGGCAAAATATACTGTGGACAGATGAAACCAAGATTGAGTTGTTTGGGAAGAACACACAACACTATGTGTGGGGAAAAAAAGGCACAGCACACCAACATCAAAACCTCATCCCCACTGTGAAACATGGCGGAGGGAGCATTATGGTTTGGGGCTGCTTTGCTGCCTCAGGGCCTGGACGGATTGTTGTCATTGATGGGAAAATGAATTCCAGAGTTTATCAAGACATTTTGCAGGAAAACGTACGACCATCTGTCCGCCAACTGAAGCTCCGCAGAGGATGGGTGATGCAACAGGACAATGACCCAAAGCATACAAGTAATTCAACAAAACAATGGCTGCAAGAGTACAGAATACGCCTTCTGGAGTGGCCCAGTCAGGGTCCTGACCTCAACCCGATTCAAATGCTGTGGCATGACCTTAAGAGAGCGATTCACACCAGACATCCCAAGAATATTGCTACACTGAAACAGTTTTGTGAAGAGGAGTGGTCCAAAATTACTCCAGATCGTTGGGGAGGTCTGATCTGCAATTACAGGAAATGTTTGGTTGAGGTTATTGCTGCCAAAGGAGGGTCAACCAGTTATTAAGTCCAAAGGTTCACATACTTTTTCCTCCCTGCACTGTGAATGTTTACATGTTATGTGCAATTAAACCATGGCAACATCTAATGTTTGTGTAGTATTATGTTCAGCAGACTGTGTTCTTCTATTGTTGTGACTTAGATGACGTTCGGAGCACATTTTATGCCCAATTCATGCAAAACTCCACGTAATCCCAAGGGGTTCACATACTTTTTCTTGCAACTGTACCTCAGTGGGTCCTCTTTGATGTGGTAGACAGCCACGCAACTCAAGTAGCAGCTTTACTCTGGCATCCTCAAACTTTGAAACCTCTCACCCTAACTTCTCTGCTTCTACATTCCTTTAAATGGTGGGACTTTGATGGATACTCTAGCAATCTAATGTCTCCACACTTACCCCTCATAGGCTTGATTAGATGCTCACTCCTGCCTGTGGAACACAACTATTCCCAAATCTGCAAATAGAGGGACACCAGTAGATTTAACATGCGATTTGAGGTCTATTGTGACTCTGGTGAAATCCTTTTAATCCCTCTAAGAAACAAATAACATCCCAACAGGTGAGATATCCAACTCAAAAATTATGTATCTTCTATAGAATATGGGCAGCCTTATCTCACTAATATTTTTTTTTAACCACCACTACATATTCCAGCTAATTACCTTATATGTTGAAACAAGAGAAAGAAAGGGAAATCTTCACTGTCTGAAGACTGTGCAGTGTGCCAAGTCTTGTTCCAATGGTACTTTATGCCTTCAAGAATTGAACATACAGTTGTGTTCAAAATAATAGCAGTCAGACATCACACATGGCAAATAATTTACTAGCAGGTGTAGTAGAGTAATAGAAATCCAACAGACCCAACAGTCATGACATGCATGCTGCTGATTCTGTGTAATTGAATCACTAATTGAAAGGGGCATGTTCAAAATAATAGCAGTGTGGAGTTCTATTAGTGAGGTCATTCATTCTTTGAAAAACAGGTGGCAATTATTGCCCTTATTTAAGGAAGGAAGGCAGCAAATGTTGTACATGCTGGTTACAGTGCATTTCTCTCTGAAATTCTGAGGAAAATGGGATGTTCCAGACATTGTTAAGAAGAACAGCATACCTTGATTAAAAAGTTGATTGGAGAGGGGAAAACGTATAAAGAAGTGCAGAAAATGATAGGCTGCTCAGCTAAAATGATTGCAAATGCTTTAAAATGGCAACCAAAACCTGAAAGACGTGGAAGAAAGTGAAAAACTACCATTCGAATGAATAGAAGAATAGCCAAAATGGCAAGGACTCAGCCAACAATCAGCTCCAGGAAGATCAAAGAAGGTCTAAAGTTACCTGTGAGTACTGTTACAATTAGAAGACGCCTATGTGAAGCCAAGCTATCTGCAAGAAGACCCCGCAAAGTCCCACTGTTAAAAAAAACACAAGTGCTGAAGAGGTTACAATTTGCCAAAGAGCACAGTGACTGGCCTAAAGAGATATGGCGCAACATTTTGTGGACTGATGAAAGTAAGTTTGTTCTTTTTGGGTCTAGTGGCCGGAGACAGTTTGTCAGACGACCCCCAAACACTGAATTCAAGCCACAGTACACTGTGAAGACAGTGAAGCATGGTTGCGCAAGCATCATGATATGGGGATGTTTCTCATACTACGGTGTTGGGCCTATTTATCGCATACCAGGGATCATGGATCAGTTTGAATACATCAGAATACTTGAAGAGGTCATGCTGCCTTATGCTGAAGAGGAAATGCCCTTGAAATGGGTGTTCCAACAAGGCAACGACCCCAAACACACCAGTAAACGTGCAACATTTTGGTTCCAGACCAACAAGATTGACGTTATGGAGTGGCCAGCCCAATCCCCGGATCTTAATCCAATAGAAAACTTGTGAGGTGACATCAAAAATGCAGTTTCTGAGGCAAAACCAAGAAATAGAGAACTGTGGAATGTAGTCCAATCATCCTGGGCTGGAATACCTGTTCACAGGTGCCAGAAGTCGGTTGACTCCATGCAACACAGATGTACAGCAGTTCTCAGAAACAGTGCTTATACAACTAAATATTCATTAAGTGATTCAAAGGAAAGCAAAATCTTCAAACATTTTTCAGTTTATATAGTGAATGTTTGAGTTAGTAAAGAAGAATACAAACACTGCTATTTTTTTGAACAGTCTAATATTCACTTTTCTTCAATTTTTTAGAGGAACAACACAAATTTGATATATTTTTCTTCATGTTTTGATTTGGAATAGAATGTGTAGTGTTCCCAATGCATTTGTGTGTATGGAAATAAAAGCTATTAGAAGGATTTTGAGCTTTATTCACTTTTTTCAACACACTGCTATTATTTTGAACACAACTGCACATACAGCCCTAATTACTTTAGCGGTTGCACAAAGGTGGCATGATGATCCACATATGTATCTTTTGACCCAAAGTTTGATCCTTATTTACATAGTTACACAGTTACATAGTTAGTCTGGCTGAAAAAAGACAAAAGTCCATCCAGTTCAACCAAAAAAAAAAAGTTATAATCCTACACCCACAGTTTATCACCTAATCAGAAAAATTTGTAACCAGAAGGAATCCCTGGTGTCACTCCTACCCTTAACACAGGTGGTCAGACACTATAGCTAGCTTCTGTGTTCTTCACCTATAGCAGCCCCCTTTCCCAGCAGGACTACCAGCACTCAGTTGTCCCCAAGACATATACACAATGCTATAGTACCTGGCCACCATGCCGGGGCTGGCGTGAACTGAGCAAAGCAAACAAGTACTTGCAGTTGGCAAAGTGGTTCAGTGGCAGTCCAAATACAAGCTAAGCAAGGTTCAGATTAGCCAGGGTCAATCTGTAGTCAAAAGGCAGGCAGAGTTTAGAGAATTGTCCAATATCTGATCCAAGGTCGTCAACAAGGGAATCCAAACAGCAGGTCAGGCAAACAGGCAGCTTGATGACGTGTAACCAGAGCTATCACAAGCATGAGAATGCAGGCATTGCTTGCTTAAATCAGGCTTAGTCTTCACCCATAGACTGGCCACATCAGTCACCTTGAAGGTGGACAGACAGACAGGGATACATCCTAGCCAAAACCATGATGCTGGAATAAGACCAGCAGCTGTGATGGATCAGGAGCGCTAAATGCTCCTGACATCTGGAAAGTCTTATTTCTTAACCACTCCTGGACCGGCTATCGTATATGCACATCACGGTCCTGAAGCAGTTATACCGGGCTGATTCCTGCAGCTGCGGGCATCAACCCAGTATTGTTTTTTCAACAGACGATGGGCTTTCTTGTAAAAGCAATCCAAGGGGCTAATTAACCACTTGATTGCTTTTACAGGTGGTGGAAGGAAGTCCCCCTTCCACCCTCTGCCCTCTGGTGCCTCTCTGCTGGCTTACCATAGAGTTGATCGGGGAATGGATCTTCCCTGATCATCTTTATGGTATTAGAAAACAGAAACGATCAGTATTTTGTCACGTCCGGTTTCGCCAGCATGTAAACGAGTCACTTTTGACTTGTAAAAAGCATCTGATCACACCGATCTTGGTGCGATCAGATGCTTTTAAGGGCAGAGGAGAGATCTGGAGTCTAAAAGACACCAGATCTCTCCATAAAGAAGACCTGTCACTGGTTATTGTTATCTCAAGAGATTTACACTTGTAGTGATAGCAATAAAAGTGATAAAAAAAATTAAAGATACTATGTAACAATAAAAAATTTGAATAAAATAAATAAAAAGCGCCCCTATCCCACCACGCTCACGCACAAAAGCGAATGCACACATCAGTCCCGTGTCAGTACGTAACTGGCGATCATACCATACATGTGAGATATCACTGCAAACATCAGAGCGAGAGCAATACTTTTAGCACCAGACCTCCTGTGTAACTCTAAACTGATAACCTGTAATTGCTTTTAAAGCGTTGCTTATGGAGGTTTTTAAGTACCGTAGTTTGGCACCATTCCACGAGCATGCTCAATTTTAAAGCATGGCATGTTAGGTATCTATTTACTTGGTGTAGCATCATCTTTTATATTTTACCAAACAATTTAGTATTATATTGAGTTTTGGTGCAGTAAAGTGTTACTAAATTGACAACAATAAAATCAATCTGTATATTCAGTAAAGCATGCTTGTTATACTCACTGCGGAACCTAAGGGGTTAATACTCTGCATTGTGTAAAAAGGCTGTTTGATCCTGACTTCACTGATCCTCCCCAAACTGGAGCTGGGGTTTCACATGCTCAGTTTGGTGTGTATTGGTTTTTTTTTCTTGGGAGAATGCATGTGATCATCACAGGGCCAATGAGCACTGTCCAGACATTGGGTCAGGGATTTTGCATCCTCCTAGAGCAGAAAGAAAACTCCTCTTACAAGCTTTAACCAGTGCTCTGCTGAACACTAATAGACGTCACAAGACTGCTCTAACTGCTGATGGGAAAAGGTATTAAGCAGTTTATATTTACTGAAATAATTGCATTTCCATGTAGTGTGCACCGTGGGAGATCATATAAAGTGAATGCAGGGCCCTGGGTTTAGTAACACTTTAAAATTTATTAATGTGTATTTTGTCTAAAAAATTGTGTTTGAAAACCCACTGTGCAAATACTGCGTGAAAATTGCAAGAACCACCTTTTTATTCTCTAGGGCCTCTGATAAAAAAAACAAAACATAATGTTTGGGGGATCTAAATAATTTTCTAGCAAAAAAAACAACAACTGATTTTTACATGTAAACAAAAAGTGTCAGACTATTATTTATATATTTATTTCAGGTACTTATATAGCGCCGTAATTTACGCAGCGCTTTTACATATATATATATATATATACATATATATATATTATACATCCATATCAGTCCCTAACCCTCAAGGGGCGAAGGGGCATAACTCACATTCACACATACACATACTAGGGCCAATTTAGACAGGAGCCAATTAACATACAGCATGTCTTTGGATTGTGGAAGGATACTGGAGTACCCAGAGGAAACTCACGCAGGCACAGGGAGAACATGCAAACTCCAGGCAGGTGGTGCCGTGGCTGGGATTCGACCCTAGTACTGCCAGCTGGAGACTAGGCCTAGTTTTAAACTGGCACTCAATAGTCTTACTAAATCTGAACAAAAACATGTTACTTTCACTTTTGTGTACCTAATTTACCAAATGATAACAGGTACTATGGTTTTATGGAAAAAAAACATTTCTCTCTTACGTGACTCCCATAAGAAATTGCCCCAATCTTAGTGCCCTCCAGACATTTCTCCTTTCTGCAGTGCCCTTCAGTCCTACCCTTCTTTTTTTTTTTCTTCTTCACCTTCCATCTACCCCACGCCATAAACCTAATCACAGTGCTCCCTTGTCTGCAGCATCACTGCAGGCATGTCCTGCAAACAGTTAACACTAATGATCTCACACAGGGCTGCTGTTATAAACCACAGGGTCCCTTACAGACAACCTGACAGGGCCCCCCCAAAAAATGTACAACTAGTTTACTATGCTTCAGTAATGAATGAACACAGTGAGTGATCGGTGCTGATTACTCATTGTGTTCATTCAGGGAAGGAAGAGGCTGGTAAATGTTACATATTTTCTGGAACCTTCCCACACTCCCCATCCTGAAGAATTCTATTGTGTGCTTGCAGCTGCCCGTGGGAAGGAGAGTACAGAAGCTGGTAGCACTGAGGAGGTGGGGGCACACAGGGGGGCCTGGGCAGCAGGGGGAAACATATGGTGCACAGGGAGGGTGATGGGTGTGGTGGGGGGGCAATTACTGGAACCAATCCCTTGTATCACTCTTCTCTCTGCAGCAGCTGAAAGCCAATGGGAGGAAGAGGAAAAGAAGCCAGCTGCTGCAAACAGAGCCATGCAGGGGATCGGTTTCAGTAATTGCCCCTTCCACTGTGCTGATTGCCCTTCCTGCCCACATCTGACTCACCCAGCTGGGCCCCCCTGCTGGTTTGGGCTCTGTACGGGAGGACTGATGGTACCCCCTTATCCATGGCCCTGATCTCACATCACGGGACTTAATTGACAGGAAAGCTACACCTGAACTCAAGATGGTTAAGGGACATGCCTTTTGAAAGGGGTTTCAAGTTTTCAGACACAAGTGATTGATAAGAACTGCAGTTATTTTATTAAAAAATGATGCTATGGTATTTTTCTTCTTATTGCTGCAGAATGGTCAAATGTAATTATGAAAAATGTAAAGACCTCAGTTAAAAGACAATGAATTTATCAGATGAGACAAGGGAAGAAAATCGTATGTGACACTTAGGGCAAACGTCTTATTAAAAATGGTCTAATTGCACAACAGTGTGGGAAAATATGATATGCCTTTTTGGCTCTAACGTAACCTACATGTGCCAATAGCATCACATAATATTTTTCACTTAGGAAGAAAATATTATGTTTCTCCGTATTTATTGTAGGTTTGTATATTCAGTTAAAATAAACACATGCAACAAAAAGCACAGACAAAATAAGTATGTGTGGCCTGAAGCAGAACAGCATGGATGTGCACTAAATTAGTACTGTCCTCATCAAGCCAAATTTACTAACAATAACCTGACAAACTCTGCTATAGGCTAAGGAAATACACATCAGAAGAAGCAGAGCTTCAACCACAAAGATATTCAACCATGCACAAAAGAGTATAAAAATGGTTAAAGGGGGACTATTTCACATCACAAGTAAGTTAAAGAAAGATCATCCACTCAGTTCTATTGTTTCAGCTTAAATGTCTCTTTGATGGAATTTAAAATTCCAGCCTTTGGTTTAGATATGTTTCTTTTTGACTTTATATCTCGCAGTGTAAAGGAGTCTTGTGCATGCTGGGGAGAAGACCACACTAGCAGCAGACAAGCATTGTCCAGCTAGTAATTTAACAAAGCAGAATGTGGAAAAGTAAACCATCAAAGTAACTTATTTAACATTAAGGCTATATTTGTTGCTGGCGCTTCCCTGGTATTTAGCCATTCATCTTTGGTTTCCTTGATTGGAGAAACAGGAAGATGGTCTAGATTAAAGTATTGCACGTAATGAGCTGGGATGCTGCTTTCTTCCTTTTGCATACTGTAGATTGCCCCTGCCACTTTATAAGCAAAAGTATTTTAAAGGCAAAACTTTTATTTCACTTTGAATAGAGTGAGGGGAGAGTTATAACCCATCAGGTTTTTTGCCATCTGTGTCCCTTTTGGCATACCTCCCAACTTTCTGAGATGGGAACAAGGCACACTAATTAACCACTTCAAGTCCAGACATTTTTACCCCCTTCCTGTCCAGGCCAATTTTCAGCTTTCAACGCTATCACACTTTGAATGACAATTGCGCAGTCATGCAACACTGTACCCATATGAATTGTTTTGCATTTTTTTGAGACAGATAAAACTTTATTTTGGTGGTATTTATTCACCACTGGGATTATTTTTTTTTTTTTGCTATATAAATGAAAAAGTAAAAAAAATTTTGAAAAAAAGTGTTTTTCTTATAAAATTTTGCAAATAAATAATCTTTCTTCATAAATCTTGGCCAGAATGTATTCAGTTATCTTTTTAGTAAAAAAAAAGAACCCAAATTAGTTTATAACCAAAAATTATAATTTTTCAAAATTTTTTTTACATCTTTTTTTAATATTATTATTTATGTTTTTTTACATACTGTCACCCTAGCAGTACAGTGTCACCATAGTGACACTGTACTACATGTGGGGGGTGATGAAGATTTTTTTTTTTTTACACTGATTACTTTTACACCCATAAAGGCTTTTACAGCAATCATTTATTCTTCTCTCTGGCTGCATTCTTGCAGCCATCGAGAAATACTGTGTGAGCTGTGATTGGTCACAGCTTGTCACATGGTACAAGGCTGTTGTGAATAGCCTTGTACCATGTGACCTCTGTGATCATTCACAGATTTCACACGTAGTAAGCAATGATGTCAGAAGTGACATCATTGCTTACTACTCTTCATGTGATCACTGATTGGCCAATCAGTGATCACATAATTGGGACCTCACACAGAGGTCCTGTACAACTATTGGTGTTCCACTATGTCTGGAGGACATAGCAGGCACCGGATCGCTCCCAGGGAGCGCACACAAACAGGGAGCTGGGACGCCATTTATAAACGGCCACCCGCCCCTGCACTGCTCCAGTCCAGCTGTTTATATACATGGGCCGGACAGGAAGTGGTTAACAATAGTACATAGGCATAGGACACACCCTTTGCCACGTCCCCCTTAACAGAGATCTATACCAAAAAATGATTGGTGAAACCCACAAGTGCTTTTTTTTTAACCACTACTATTCCTTTATATTGGCTTTTGAAATTTACAAATGCAGCTATTTAGAAGCTGGATGAAAAGTTTAACACTTTTTGATAGGTATGGTGCATTTTATAAACAACTACCCTCAAAGTTTGAGACAGTTGGGAGCTATGCCTTTGGGGAGATTTCCCTTCACTTCCTGTCCCATAGCCAAAAGTGTGAGGAAAGCCTTGCAAATTGAGGGAATCCTCAATTGTCACAAGAACTAGCGTGCTCATTGGAAGATGTCCCCATTATTTCTGTTACGGTGACAACCCAAAATTTGGAATTTACTTTCATTCTTGGTGATAACAGAAAACAGGACAAATAGAGAGGGTGAATCCCCCGAACTGGCGCACAGACAACATTAAGACCTGACAGGTGATCTAGTCCCTCTCCACTTTATCCAAACTTTTAAAAAAAGGGTATGGGTTTAAGTTATATTTTAAAGGCCCACTGGCTTCAGTGCTTTCGACACTAAACTTGAACACCTATGCTGACCACGAATGTCAGAAGTTGTATTTTGCATATCTGTTCTGGGTAAGTAACTTAACCACTTCCCGTCTGGACCATGTACATAAACGGCCAGACGGGAGCAGTGCAGGAGCGGGTGGCCGTTCCTTCCCTGCCTGTACGCGCTCCGATCACTGTATGGGACCTCTGTGTGAGGTCCCGATCATGTGATCACTGATTGGCCAATCAGTGATCACATGAATAGTAGTAAGCAATATGTCACTTCTGACATCATTGCTTACTACTAGTGAAATCTGTGAATGATCACAGAGGTCACATGGTACAAGGCTATTCACAACAGTCTTGAACCATGTGACAAGCTGTGACCAATCACAGCTCACACAGTATTTTTCAATGACTGCAAGAATGCAGACAGAGAGAAGGAGAAATGATTGTTTTTACAGCCTTTTGTGGGTGTAAAAGCAATCAGTGTGTAAAAAAAAAATAAAAATCTTCATCACCCCCCACAAGTAGTACAGTGTTGCTATGGTGACACTGTACTGCTAGGGTGACAGTATGTTAAAAAAACATAAATAATAATATAAAAGATAAAATAAAAATGTAAAAAATGTTTTTGAAAAATTATAATTTTTGGTTATAAACTAATTTGGGTTATTTTTTAAAGATAGCTGAATAAATTTTGGCCAAGATTTATGAAGAAAGATTATTTATTTGCAAAATGTTATAAGAAAAACACTTTTTTTCAAAATGTTTGGACTTTTTCATTTATATAGCAAAAAATACAAATCCCAGTGGTGAGTAAATACCACCAAAATAAAGTTTTATCTGTCTCAAAAAATGCTAAAAAAATTCATATGGGTACAGTGTTGCATGACCACGCAATTGTCATTCAAAGTGTGATAGTGCTGGAAAGCTGAAAATTGGCCAGGACAGGAAGGAGGTGAAAGTTTCCAGACTTGAAGTGGTTAAAGTATTGAAGCTAGACAACCAGCATGATAGCTAGACAACTAGCAGTATGAGTGGTCAGCAAGGACAGCCTCCATGGTTTCCCTGGGAAAGGTTTTCTTTAAGGTCAGTTTTAATGTTAGGAGTAAAAACGTTGATTACGGGACTGGCCATTAAAAGCATAGTGGGGCTGCAGTTTTCATGGATCATGGTTAAGCCCCTGGTCACATTGGGTGCGACTTGGCATGCGAATTGCATGCCATGCGTCTTGAAAATCGTATGCTAAGTCGCACCCTATTGTCCGCTATTAGAGTGATCATATCAGTGTGGTTCTGATTTGTTTGGAGCCGTACTGATTTCTAAAGTAGTTCATGCACTACTTTTGTTACAATTTGCATAGACATCTGTGTCAGATATCTTGTAAATCGCAATGAAATCCACTGGTCACCTGATTTTGAAATTGTCCGAGTTCACTGTAAGTCGTACAATTTCAAAATCGGCTTTGATGTGACCGGGGTGTAACAGTTCCCTGGTGGCCTAGTTTGGTAAAGGTGGTAAAAAGCTGCTAGCAGGGTCAGGACAAAGGCACAAGAAGTGCTTTCCTTTGGAGCTGCAGTTTGCAGGCTGCATTCATGGATATATTGCAACAGAGTTCTTAGAATGCATTTAGATTACTGACCAAATAAATGAGGCCTGCAGCCAGGGGCGGATTGACCATTTGGAAACTCGGACACTGCCCGAGGGCCCGGGGTCAATAAGGGGCCCCATGAGATGCCCCTGGTACCTTTTTCATAGGTTTTTTTGAGTTTGGGTAAGGAAACAGGGGCCCCATGATCCCCTATTGCCCTGGGGCCCCATGAGTTGTCAGTCCACCCCTGCCTGGTACCTTTTTATAGGCTTTTTTGGGTGTGCTTTGAGTGTCGGCAAAGACACAGGGGCCCCATGATCCCCTATTGCCCGGGGGCCCCATGAGTTATCAGTCCACCCCTGCCTGCAGCAAGTGTCTGCAAGCTGCATTCGTAAATACACTGTAACAATCTTTCATCGACATTTTAAGGCAGCCTTTCTCAACCTTTTCCACACAGAGGAACCCTTGAAATAACCGTCCTGTCTCAGGGAACCCCTGCTAAAAATTATTATATCCAGAACTCATGATACATTAGTGCGATGGTCAGTGAGCTGAATGCTCTTTACACTTGTGGTCATTGGGAAAAATTAGCCCATTTTAGATAGCTAAAAAGACCAATGGGGGTTTATTTACTAAAGCTGGAGAGTCCAAAATCAGACTCCCTTCTGCATAGAAACCAATCAGCTTCTAACCTCAGCTTGTTCAATGAAGCTTTGGCAATGAAACCTGGAAGCTGATTGGTTTCTATGCAGAAGGGAGTCTGATATTGGACTCTGCAGCTTTAGTAAATAAACCCCATGGTGTCAGTGGGAACTTTTATGAGAGGCAGAAATTGCTTATTGCTCAAGGAACCCCTGGTAACCTCTGGAGGAACCCTTGGGGTTCCAAGGAACTCAAGTTGAGAAACCCTATGTTAAGGTTTCAGGTTGCAGTAATACAACTTGCAAAGTGTATTGGATAGTGCTTACATGCAAATCAAAGACTTCTTCTTTAATTTTCGTTTAAAGTGTTCCATCACTTGACACTGGTCTTCTCAAGGTCCCCATGCATGTTCTCGGTTTGCAGTGACAGCAGTTTCGTGCTTTTTCTTTAAAATGAGCAGTATCAAAACCTGCTGCTGAAAATGTGCAATAGACAATGTTGATTAGAGCTCAAGCTCCTATTGGGAATTGAATCAATGTCTGAGGAGTTCTCAAATGTTACTCTTAAATGGTTTCAGTCTATGGAGAGAATGCTTTCTGCGAATAGCTATACCCAAAGTAGGATTGTGAACATCCTATGGGAGATAAGACATGTTCCATCTTTTTTTTTTGCTTTCAAAGTTTAATACTGGGAAAAGGGAGAGTTCCATTATAAGTGGTACTAAATCTGTTCCATACATTCATTCGCTTTAAAGATGGCCCTTTGATAACGTGTTCGTAAGCACGAAACGCATCAGAGACGAGCCTAGCCGGTGACGTCATGCCGTCCGAGCCACGTGGAGGCCGGTGGCCATCTTTGTTTCTGATATATCCCCTTACATGTGAGTGTATATCTGCTATACCAAAACCAATAAAGAATCTAAATTGCTACACTATCACAGTTTCTATTTGGGCTCGCTGTACCACGAGCCCCTCCCTTCAAGGTGGATTCCTATTTTGACGCTCTATACCTTATCTGGTGGGCTTACTGGATATCTGTGGATTCATTACACATGGATAAGGACCCCCTGCTGGATGGATGAGTTACCACAGTTAGGGTAGATGTTTTGCTGATCACCTGCCGGGCTGATGGTTTGCCAGATGATCTTCAGAATTTTTCCCTTCCAGTTCCAGAGAACCAGGAGTGGTCTGACAACTCAAATGCACAGATTTGTGCGCTATCCGGTTAGTGCATAATATATACATCTATGAGCACAAGAATTCACAGATTTTTCACCTCGAATTGGGATGCTATACCATCATATCGTGGGATGTGATAACTTACAGATTTAGTCACTATATGCACTTTATAGTGTCACTGTTATAGACTCTATTAATTATTTATTATTGTCGTTTGTTAACGCCGGATACATCATATATTTATGTTTTTTTATTATTAACATCTTATATCTTATACTTAGCGCTGCATTTTTATATCATCTTACTGTGAAGGTTTTGAGGCTGTACCTTTATGCTAGCTGCTCATATACTCGTCCAAGCGCTCATAATAACCTCCCTCTTATCATACAAATGGCAACTTTCTAGCAAATTACATCACTTTAAACCAGCTTTTATTTGAAGAATATGAGTGAATGGATCAGTAAATCCCATGAACATCTATGGCTGGAATGTTATGATGACTTGATCTGTTCTATGATTTTTGCAGTTTTAAGCTGTTGACAATGGTTGAAATTTCTATTTTTTTATTGGGTCCACAGCTTGACTACCAAAATATATATGATATTTCCTTCTTTGAGATATGTTTTATGTTTCAGATTTTTACATTCTGGTAACATTAATATTATTATTATTATTATTAGGGATGTACCGAAATTTTGGTGGGCGAAACGTTTTGGCCGAAAACGCACAGATACAGGTGACAAAAAACCCCGCCCCTCACTGCCGCTCACCCGCCGCTGCCCGCCTGCCGGCTGCTGCTGCTTGGTAGTTCAGCCTTACCTGAGAAACCACCTGGCGCTGGGCATAGAGATGAGTGAAGGAAAGATGGCCGCCACACATCTCTATGCCCTTGGAGGACTGGAGCGATGTCACTTCCCGTTCCGGCCATTTTTTTTTTATTAAAGCACTAGATCGATGTTTTTTTTGATCCAGTGCTTTACATTGCAGAGGAGAGATATGGGGTCTTATTGACCCCATATCTCTCCATAAAGAGAACCTGTCACTAATTATTTCTATCACAAGGGATGCATGCATTTCTTGTGATAAGAATAAAAGTAATTAAACATTTTTTTTAAAGAAACAGTGCAAAAGAAACAAGCAAAAAAACCCCAAAACATTAAATACATTTTTTAAAAAAAGTTTAAAGTGCCCCCGTCCCCCCCGTGCTTGCACGTAGTGGTGAACGCATATGTAGCCCATGCCCACATATGTAAATGGTGTTCAAACCACACATGTGAGGTATCGCCACGAACGTCGGAGCAAAAGCAATAATTCTCGCACTAGAACTCCTCTGTAACTTTACCCTGCTAACCTGTAAAAATGTTTAAAGCATCACCCATGGAGATTTTTAAGTACCGCAGTTTCACGCCATTCCACGAGCGTGCGCAATTTTAAAGCGTGACATGTTGGGTATCTATTTACTAGCCGTCGCCTCCTCTTTCATATTTTACAAAAAAATTGGGGTATATATTGTTTTTTTCATCAAAGTGTATTTTAAAAAAAAAATATATATATTTATTTTTAAAAACTGCACATTTCAGTTTCAGTTTTGGTTTTCAGCCAAGTGCATTTTGAATTTTCGGTTTCGGTTTCAGCACCAGAATTTTCATTTCGGTGCACCACTAATTATTATACAGGATTTATATAGTGCCAAGAGTCTGCACAGCACTTTCCAATCTAAAGGGAGACAGTACAGTTACAATACAATAAAATACAAGAGGGTTAAGAGGACCCTGCTCATAGGAGCTTACAATGTAATAGAACATACAGAAAACATTCTATCCAAGCAAACAAGCTTGGAAGTTATCAGTAGCAGTAAATGAAGTCAATTAAGATATTTGTAAGATATCAAAGGAAGGGAAAACATTGCTGTTGCGTTGATGAATTCTGGATGTTTCCTTTTATATTAAAGTATTTATAGAGTCAATTTTTAATCAATGCTACTAGTAACTGTTACAGTTCCTGTTGTCACGGGCTCAGAAAACGTGCTGTTGCCATGGTGATTCTGCCATCACTTCTAACCTCACAATCAGAGGCTTCAGTGAACATTTCAGCTACATGATGAATTTATATTGCTATATTGCTATCCCATTATATTAAGATTAAGATTGGGCTCTTTTTTCTTACTCAGCACATCATGATACTGATTTTGAACGGAGCGGGGATGGTATTATCGTATAATATATTACAAATCTTTGCCGAGTGCTAAGCTGGGTCATAGGTTTTTGCCAGTGATCCCTGCTTCAGAATCAGTTGTCACTCAAAGAGCCCTGTCCGTTAGCTGGAAAATGACAGAAAGTGTAAGTTTTGTTCTCCATTATCCTGCATTCCCCATACCAGGAGATTTCGTTCTTCCAATATAGTCAATGCAGATATTTTCTCCGGCTGGCCTAGCTTTGGGGATTAAGCACCAGGGAGCCAGTTGTGAATGTTCAAAGGACTGAAGCTGATCTTTCTCCTGCTGGTGGTGAGGTTAAGCATACGGTATCAGGTAAAGAGCCTTTTAATCAGTTCCAGCAAACATGAGGCGGCAGTAGCATATCACTGGAATGATGACTGATTTACTCCCTTAGCTTCCAAGTTTTCTGGTAGTTGTCATGGCGACAGAGCCTCCGAGAACTCGGTAACAAATGGGGGAGCAGAGGTTTTTTATGGGACAATGGTCCTCCTGCTGTTGGAATTCAAAGCTTAAAATAAAACGCTCTCAGTGCATTGTTTTAGTTCAGGTAATCATTTCTGCTCTACCTTTGGTTTCAAAACACTTGAAACTATCATTCATCTCTTACAAATGAATGCATTTATAAAGCTCCGGCCGTCGCTGTAATTCATGTTCTTGCTATCATGGCAGTTATAATTTAGACTATTTTGTGCATTTAGTTCTTTCACACAAACCGTATGTAGTTGTCATGGTTATATTCCATCATGTTTGGATAAACCGAGCTATCTACTCTCCTTTGTTCTGCCATGTTAACCTTTCCCCTGCCACCAAGCCTTTCCTGCTCCTCTGAGGGATGCAGTATTGGTTAACGAATCCTTTTCGATGGGTTATCAAAATTGTGTATCTAAAACTCATTTTTTTCTTTTTATAGTTTTGGATAGAGTAGAAAAGAGTGATCATCTGTCATGTTTTTATTGCTGTCTGTGTCCCAGCTGGGAAGAGGTATCTTCTTTTTTTTTGGTACATTGTTGCTGTGAGGAAAATCCAAAACTGTTACCAGAACAGGTGTCCTTTTATCATGCAGCGGTAAATGATCTCCGGCATTCTCACAGGAGACAGTTCTCCTCTGATGTCCCGTTCATGAAGTGGTGTAGATCGCTTCTCCTAATGACGAGCTTTTTGGATCACAGATGAACTTTGGTTAGAATGATTCCTCATGATTGAAGTGTATGTATATAGTTTTGTAGATAACTTTTGGTTTAGATTTTTCACATTCGCACTATTCACAGCAGTTTCTCTCTTTCTCTTTGCAAGCAGGTAAGCTGTGCCACCCCTACACATTCTTTTTTTCCATTTCTAGCCTCTTTTTCATTTTTATCACTCCCTTTTCTTACACTTCTCCCCAGCTCCATTCATGGACCAATTATCATCATTCTCAGGGCTGGTTTGCACTATGGAGACGTAGTCGAGATACGTTCCGGATGCGTTTTGACATGGTTTTTGGCATATCTGATGTGTTTTTATGCATTCCAAAGCGTTTTTTATGCATTCTAGTCCCCCCCTCAGTCTCAGATCGGATCACCAGCCTACTAAGTGACATATCGGACTGGATGTCTCTCCACTTCCTCAAACTCAACCTTTCCAAAACTGAGCTTCTAGTATTCCCCCCAGCCCGTGCCCCCTCCCCTGACTTCTCCATCAAGATCAATAATACAACCATCAGTCCCACCCCTCACGCCAGGGTATTAGGTGTAATCCTAGACTCCAATCTATCCTTTCAGCCCCAGGTCCAATCACTGACAAACTCATGTAGACTTCACCTCCGCAACATCTCCAAGATATGCCCGTTCCTAACCTCGGAAACCACTAAGCAACTTATTCACTCCCTTATTATATCACGCCTCGACTTTTGTAACTCCCTCCTCACTGGCCTACCTCATCTCAGGCTATCCCCACTCCAGTCCATCATGAATGCTGCTGCCAGACTCATCCACCTTACTAACCACTCTGTATCTGCCATCCCTCTCTGCCAATCCCTCCACTGGCTTCCCATTGCTCAACGGATAAAATTCAAAACACTAACACTGATGTACAAAGCCGTTCATAACACTGCAATTTAACTACATCACCAAACTTGTCTCTAAATACCACCCAAACCGTACTCTCTGCTTCTCGCAAGACCTCCTACTCTCTAGCTCCCTTGTCTCCTCCTCCCATGCTCATCTTCAGGATTTCTCACGGGCTTCACCCATCCTCTGGAACTCCCTACCTCAAGCTATCAGGCTATCGCCTACCCTACTCACTTTTAGGCGCACTCTGAAAACTCATCTCTTCAGGGAAGCCTACCCTGACCCCGGCTAACTACTGGAATCCCCTACTCCCCCAACCACTCCATCCCCCACAGCTAATTACCTCTTGTACCACTATCCCCTCCCTCCTAGATTGTAAGCTCCAAGGAGCAGGGCCCTCTAATCCCTCTTGTATTGAACTGTATTGTTACTGTACTGTCTCCCTGAGCAAACTGTCAGCTCTATATAAGTCCTGTATAATAATAATAATAATAATAAAAAAATAGTCAGTTTTCTCCCCTTTCTTTTTTCAATTTAGATGGGGACATGTGTGTTATGGTGCATTTTGGTGTGCTTTGGTGCATTTTGATGCGTTTTGCCACGTTCCAGTGCAGTTCTGTATGGAGGAGATGTGGTGTGTTCTGCTTTTTATCTGTGGCTGGAACACACTGGAACTATGAGCACTGATGTGAACTATGACATTGACAACCATGTAGCCTACCTTCTCTTTCAATGCAGATCAAAAGTAACATGTGGTGTGAACAGGCCCTAAATCTGCTTCCTTTCTGTTCTTCTTTTTTCTTCACAGCTCATCTCTGCAACCCTGACCGCCCATTAGCTTGTGTGGCATCAGTGCCATGTGTTTCTACGACGCCGGCGACCTGCCTCTGTCTTGTCCTTCCCGGCGCCGACGTCATGGGTTTCCATGATAATGGCGGCCGGTGCCGGAATGACTTTGAGCGCATGCATGAGTAGTAAACTTGCATGTTGCATGCAGGTGACATACGTTGCCATGAAACTGTCGGCCGCTGCACTAATAGGACCACTGTAGGTGTGCCCCCATTGCAGCTCACGGCAATCGGAGACACCCCCCCACATCTATAGGCAACAGTCTTTATCTTCTGTCAGGGACATATTTGCTGCTGGTCGTTGTTTCCAGAATACAGCGCTACTTTCAGCTGACACTTTATTACAATCCGGGGAGTACTATGATACACATGTGACCACAATGTTTATATCCCCGGGAATGCAGTTTATGCACATCTGACTATTGTTTTATGGTTTATTTATTTTCGCAGTTTGTAATATTTCTGTTTACATTGATTTGAATGCATTTTTGGAGGGAACATGACATCATGGGACGGGGCCAGGCTCATTTTACTTCACTCTGTTTGGTGGATGGTTTTCTTAAATAGTTCTCCAGTTTCTGTCACAATTTGTCACATGCCTGATGAAGGGGTGCTGCGAGACTCCGGAAAGTTGCCTTGCTGTAACTATGTGATCGTTCGTTAAAACCTTTGGACCCATATTGGTGATCCTCGGTGTGCTGGTGACATTTTCCCTTGCCGATTCTGTTCAGTTCTAGCCAACGGTCGCTGCAGCACCCACTTATACACACTGCCATTTGTAACGCAGGAACGTGTGCGTTTGGATTGTACTCCTACAAACACTTTGAACGCTAGAAAACGGCTTCTGTTACTGTAATCTTGCAAGATTACAGTAAGAGATCAGTCAAATACACAGTTTACTAAGCAGCAGTAAATTACCACTGCTTCCTTTGGTGCTCCCCCGATTCTCCACCTCTGGGCTGGAGAATCTGGAGGGAGAATTTTCACACGGATCTCCAGTGAAGCGCTGACATCGCTCCTTCATACACTGGCAGTCTGTGTGCTGAGATGATCAGTGCAGAACATGTTCTCCGCTGATCATCTCTGTTTCCTAAACCACTAATGATCGGAGAGGAGCAACAATCCTCAGGATTGCCGCTGATCTCTGTTTCATAAAAGGACACCCAAATGGGACACTTCCTGCAGTGACAACTGTCCAAGAAACAATTTCCCCTCATTTTGAAGATGTTTTCTCAATTCCTGCCCTATGTCCTGTGTCTATGGGATAGGAAGTGAAGGAACATCTCCTCAATGGGACATAGACAGCCAGAAAAAAAAAATAAACAATTGGGTATAACCCTCCCCTATTGTAACTACAGAACGGGGGTGCATTTACCCATGCACCAATTGCCACTAGGATAAAATTTTACCTTTTTTAGGACTTTATTAAAAATGTATATGGAAGACTGTATGTCTTCTGCATGTGTGTCCTAATACAGGTTACATTTTATCCTAGTGGCCATTGGTGTGTAGGTAGACACACCCCTGTCCTGTAGTTACAACTGAAATAAAAAGGAAAACATGCAAATATATATTATACTGACAGCTTTTGTGAGTTAATTATAACCCTTCCCTACTATATCCAAAATTTAAAAAAAAATTGCTTAGATATACTTTAATTCTAAGCAGCGAGGAACACTTTACCCAGCCAATTCTAGAATTCAGTTGTGGACTTTCACCTTATCCTTTAGCCTCTGTATGTTATTGGTGCTAACAATAAATGTAGATACTAGTGTAGCCACCCTTCCGTGTGTGGGGTGACCAGTAAATTTAGTTTGTTGGGTAGCAGTTTTACCCAGACCAATTTATAGTCTTTGCATTTAGCTCTCTTCTAAGTTCAGATTTGCTGCTGTTCTCTGCTACTGCCACTGGGTGTCACTGGCATTTAGGGCAATAGTCATGGGGGGCGGTAACAATTTTGGGCTTATGAGTATTTAGGTCCCCTCTGGGAACCACTAGGAGGTTTAAGGCCAGTGGTGCATGCTGGGGGAGAATATCAAATAATGAGTGGTTTGGTGAGTTCTCTTTCTCCCTGGGCTGTGGCCTTGGGAGGTGTGCGCAATGGTTTGTGCTGAGTAGACCAAAAGCCTGTTTGGGCCTTACACAGAATCCTCAAGTTACCCTGCCTTGGATGGAGGAGGGTACAGCACTCAAGATGGAGAACCAGCTGAAGGATGTCCTGCTGGAGGAAGATGGAATCTTCCCTCAGAAGATCCTGGTATTCCCTTAGATGGAGGTGGAGTGTGGTGGAGTCTCGAGGTATCTGGTGTTGCTGAAGGTATCTGAAGCACCAACCCTTTCTCCCTGTTTGTCGGAGCAATAAATATTTGAAAAAAACTAAAGGGATAGGTGCCCTTTGTTGTTATAACTCTCCACTGCAGCCATGGATCCACCCTAGGGTAATGTCAGCCCACCCCTGTGCTGGTGGTATCCTTTCTCCCATCCAGGTTGTTTCATATTATACCAGCTGAAACTATTCTTAAACTTTCTAAATTTAATGGACAAGCAGGTCTGTGGATAAGGGGGTACCATCAGTCCTCTTGTACAGGGCCCCAGCCAGCAGGGGGGCAAAGGCAGCTGGGTGAATCAGATGTGGGAAGGAAGGGTGATGGACATGGCGGGGGAAGAGGAGGGAAGCCGGCAGCGCTGTCGGAGTGGGGGCACATGGGGGGCCTGGGCAGAAGGGGGAAATGTATGGTGCACAGGAGGGTGATGGGTGTGGCAGGGGGCAATTACCGGAACGAATCCCCTGTATGGCTTTCTCTGCAGTAGCTGAAAGCTAGCTTCTTCTTCTCCTCCTCCGCTGGATTTGAGGTGCTGCAGAGAGAGTCATACAGAGGATCAATTCAAGTAAGTCCCCCCCCACCCTTCCACACCCATCACCCTCCCTGTGCACCATACATTTCCCTTTTACTGCTTAGACCCCCCTGTGTAACCTGACCCCTGCATTGCTGCGGGCTACCTTCCTCTTGTTCCCATCAGCAGCTGCAAACACACAATAGGATCCTTCAGGATGGGGAGTGGGGAGAGGGTCTAGTAAATATGTCACATTTACCAGCCCCTTCCTTTCCTGAATGAACACAAAGAGTGTTCGGTACCAATCACTCACTGTATTCATTCATAACTGAAGCATAGTAAACCGTTTTTGTTTTTTTTTTGTGGGGGGGGGGGGGGCTCTCAGATTGGCTGTATGGGGCCCCGTGGTTTCTAACAGCAGCCCTGTGGACAAGCACACAATATGTTTGTAGAGTTGGGTCGTTTTCTTACAAATCTTGTTAATAGGATAAAATATTTAGTATTTATGTACATCAATGGTATCTGTGCTACAAAATTATTATATTTATATTGCACAGCTATTAATGTGTCCTTTTGCTGTCAGTTTTTTTGTTTGCAATTAAGACATTTTCTTAAACGTATCAAAATAAAGAACACAAATGTAATATTTTCCAGCCCTTAAGTATGGTGTCTGCATTAGTTTACATTTTTCATTTTATTCTTTCTTTTTTTACCTGGTGCTCCTGTCGGTGACACACATCCTGTCCTTGGGTGATAATATAGGAGGAGGTGTTCTGTAATTCATAGATTTGAACTAGGCAGGGCTGGTAACACTGCATAGAATAACACTGCAAAGATCACAGGAACTCGCCAGCGCACTGGATATCTGGCAGGATCAACAGGTGATTTTTTTAATCCATCCAATAGGTATAACAAAACACTTGCAATTGTGTTTCTACCAGACAAAAGGGAACAAATAAACTAAATTTTTAGAGTATACATATAATATACTTTATACACAGTCTAACTGAGTATTTGTTCAGTCCATGTACACATGTTCACAATATCTTCAAATGTTTTTCACAATATTTTTTATGGGGGAGAAAAGAGTCATAAAAAACTTTTATTACTATAACACCATTATCTAGCAATCACAATTAACCATTGGCACACAATGAACAATCGGTTTTCACTTTTCTACTTGATAGTTAAAGAGAAGTTCCACTTTTGTTGAGAAAAAAATACTCTACTCTGGGTGATCTATGTACATTGCAAGGTTTTTAACAGATTGCTACCTTTTGTTATCCTGATGAAATAGCTGTTTGCTTGTCTGGGTCCATGTGCGGAGTGAAACTGTTTGGGGTTGATTTTAAATTAACAATCAGCTGCTGCAATTGCAGCATTCCAATTAGGAAAGTGGCAGGGTCTGCTTCCCTTTAGACGTGATTTCCCTTAGGCAGTGTCTCACAAAAAAATTACACTTTTGTTGCAGGGGATGCCAAAAATCTGACTTGTATCTTATTGCAGACTTCTAAGCAATCAGTAAGCCAATCACACAAGCAGGTAATGACATTTCCGTGAGAAGTTCTGTATACCATCTACAGTATGTATAGAACTGCAGGTTGCCATATAGCATTGCATTTTACAGAAACTACAGTGTTGCAGATTGAAAAGGAAAGGTCCTTTTTAATAACATTTAATTACAATATGACTTGTGTCACAAATGTATACGCTATATTTTGTTTTTTTATTCACTGTTTTTTTCTCCCGTGAAAGTGTTACCCTTTAAGACTTTATTTTTAGAGACATACTGTATGTGAGGCTACGTTAAGAAATCTGAGGAAAGAATAGACTTCTGATTTCTTGAGCTTCTAGTGTGTTTTGTAAAAAAAAAGGCAAAATTATAGGAACAATTTTTATAAAACAGGGCTGCTCATTTTTGTTTGCCTACATTTTGGGACTGATTTACAAAAAGAGGATAAAAGAAATCTGTTTCATTGCTAAGGGACAATTGCTAAGGGCTGTCTTAGTTTGCAAGCTATAGTTGCTGTATACAGTATATTGTAAGTTCTAATGAGCGTTTCCTCTTGTACCAATTGTAACTGTAATGTCTACCTTCATTTTGTAAAGTGCTGCACAAACTATTGCCGCTATATAAATCTTGTATTATAATAATAATAATAATACAATACTAATATTGCACTTGCAGTGGGTAACCAGATTCCCTATGTACAGTATAATAAAATCAGTGTTGCAATATATACAGTTGTATTCAAAATAATAGCAGTGTGTTGAAAAAAGTGAATAAAGCTCAAAATCCTTCTAATAGCTTTTATTTCCATACACACAAATGCATTGGGAACACTACACATTCTATTCCAAATCAAAACATGAAGAAAAATATATCACATTTGTGTTGTTCCTCTAAAAAAATTGAAGAAAAGTGAATATTAGACTGTTCAAAAAAATAGCAGTGTTTGTATTCTTCTTTACAAACTCAAACATTCACTATATAAACTGAAAAATGTTTGAAGATTTTGCTTTCCTTTGAATCACTTAATTAATATTTAGTTGTATAAGCACTGTTTCTGAGAACTGCTGTACATCTGTGTTGCATGGAGTCAACCAACTTCTGGCACCTGTGAACAGGTATTCCAGCCCAGGATGATTGGACTACATTCCACAGTTCTTCTCTATTTCTTGGTTTTGCCTCAGAAACTGCATCTTTGATGTCACCCCACAAGTTTTCTATTGGATTAAGATCCGGGGATTGGGCTGGCCACTCCATAACGTCTATCGTGTTGGTCTGGAACCAAGATGTTGCACGTTTACTGGTGTGTTTGGGGTCGTTGTCTTGTTGGAACACCCATTTCAAGGGCATTTCCTCTTCAGCATAAGGCAGCATGACCTCTTCAAGTATTCTGATGTATTCAAACTGATCCATGATCCCTGGTAGGCGATAAATAGACCCAACACCGTAGTATGAGAAACATCCCCATATCATGATGCTTGCGCAACCATGCTTCACTGTCTTCACAGTGGGGGTCGTCTGACAAACTGTCTCCGGCCACTAGACCCAAAAAGAACAATCTTACTTTCATCAGTCCACAAAATGTTGCGCCATTTCTCTTTAGGCCAGTCAATGTGCTCTTTGGCAAATTGTAACCTCTTCAGCACGTCTTTTTTTCAACAGTGGGACTTTGCGGGGGCTTCTTGCAGATACTTGGCTTCACATAGGCGTCTTCTAATTGTAACAGTACTCACAGGTAACTTTAGACTTTCTTTGATCTTCCTGGAGCTGATTGTTGGCTGAGTCCTTGCCATTTTGGCTATTCTTCTATCCATTCGAATGGTAGTTTTTCACTTTCTTCCACGTCGTTCAGGTTTTGGTTGTCATTTTAAAGCATTTGCGATCATTTTAGCTGAGCAGCCTATTATTTTCTGCACTTCTTTTTATGTTCTCCCCTCTCCAATCAACTTTTTAATCAAGGTATGCTGTTCTTCTGAACAATGTCTGGAACGACCCATTTTCCTCAGAATTTCAGAGAGAAATGCACTGTAACCAGCATGTACAACATTTGCTGCCTTCCTTCCTTAAATAAGGGCAATAATTGCCACCTGTTTTTCAAAGAATGAATGACCTCACTAATAGAACTCCACACTGCTATTATTTTGAACATGCCCCTTTCAATTAGTGATTCAATTACACAGAATCAGCAGCATGCATGTCATGACTGTTGGGTCTGTTGGATTTCTATTACTCTACTACACCTGCTAGTAAATTATTTGCCATGTAGAAATATCATTTCTACCAAAAACAGTGACTGATCAGGTTAGTGATGTCTGACTGCTATTATTTTGAACACAACTGTATATATATATATATATATATATATATATATAAAATCACTGAGTCTGCATGCTACAAATACATTCTATTCCACCACTTAATTTCAGTCACAGCTCAGTAGCAGATACTGAAAAAAGTACTGAATCTGTGGTTTGTAATGACTGTAACCTCTGCCCGTGCAGACCGCCACTAAGCCAATCATTGCATGTTACTAGGCAGAACTTACCTCTTGTGATAATATATACAGAAGCTCCTTTGGTAGCAGGGATCGAAGTGTAGGAAATTGATAATACCGGCATTCTCTTTTCTTTTGGCTCCTGCAGTAAAGATTTTTTTTCCCATGAAAGATGATAAACATATAATTTAAGGAAAGATTTACTTGTGGTCACTATTGGTTTTCAGTCTTTCTTTGCTTTATCCTAATAACATAAAAACACAAAAATGTCTGTAATGTTGCATCATGTTTCATTGAGATTACAGCTTTATTAAAGACAAACTTTTTAAAATTAAAATCATAAACATGTTATACTTACCTGCTCTTGCACAGCGTAGCCCCGAGCCTCTTTTTCTGGGGTCCCCTGATGGTAATCATTTTTGTGCCTGCCCCCATAGCAAGCATTTGCTATGGGGGCAGACATGCAGGCTCACTCCAGAGCCGGGCTCTGCATCTTCTAAGACATACACAGCGTAACTTGGCCCCACCCCCTGCTCCCTCTTTGCAGAATTTGATTTACAGCAGCAGAAGCCAATGGGTCTCTCTGTTGCCTCTGGGCCTGTGAGGACAGAGAGAGAGCAGCAGTGCTGTTCTCAGGTGCAGCACTGGATCAAAAGAGGAGGCAGGTAATTATTTAAGGGGAGGTTGGGGGGAGCTGAAACTAAAAACTTTTTACCTTCTAGGAGACTATAACAGGAGTCTACTAACATGTGACAACTTTTCTGTTAGTAATATTAATATTGTAACTGAGATAATGTGTGCTAGCAGGATTGAAGGTTTTGTGCAGTGCACAGTGTGCCACATGTATGCAACAATGGAGCAACAGCTCCAGGATGGATACCTCTGCGACAGATGTGTGCAGGTTGCCCTTCTGGAAGCTCATGTTAGAGATCTGGAGGAGCAAGTTGCAACACTGGGCAGAACCGACAACCTTGAAAGGGGTCTTCTGCTCTCTGAACAGGTAGCTAATGGGGCTGATGTGAAGGGTGGACGGCTAGTCAGGATTATCAGGTAGGAAGATGGGTTAC
Organism: Staurois parvus; assembly: GCF_062004578.1. Classification (NCBI taxonomy): domain Eukaryota; kingdom Metazoa; phylum Chordata; class Amphibia; order Anura; family Ranidae; genus Staurois; species Staurois parvus. The sequence goes on from NW_028317821.1 coordinate 5,213,704, forward strand.
TGTAGCGAAAGGGAGTGGTAGGCGCTCACAAAAAAGGAAGGCCGGCCCTGGGTTTGAACACCCAAACAGATTTGCCAAGCTGGGTGAAGATGAGGGAGTGGCATCCCTGGATGTCACTGCTATCCCTAACAGCCGGGAGGGCAGACCATGTGGGAGGGGTGGCGAGGGTAGTGCAGGAAGGCCCAGACAGTTGGTGGTAATAGGGGATTCTATTATCTGAAGGACTGATAGAATAATTTAAGTGTACAATCCAAACGCACACGTTCCTGCATTAAAAATGGCTGTGTGTATAAGTGGGTGTTGCAGCAACCGCCGACTGGAACAGAACAGAATCAGCAAGGGAGAATGTCACCAGCACACCGAGGATCACCAATATGGGTCCAAAAGTTTTAATGAATTATCACATAGTTACAGCAAGGCAACATTTTGAAGTCTAGTAGGACCCCTTCATCAGGCATGCTTTCAGCTGACACTTTATTACAATCCGGGGAGTACTATGATACACATGTGACCACACTATTTATATCCCCGGGAATGCAGTTTATGCACATCTGACTATTGTTTTATGGTTTATTTATTTTCGCAGTTTGTAATGTTTTTGTTTACATTGATTTGAATGCATTTTTGGAGGGAACATGACATCATGCGGCGGGGCCAGGTTCATTTCACTTCACTCTGATTGGTGGATGGTTTTCTTAAATAGTTCTCCAGTTTCTGTCACAATTTGTCACATGCCTGATGAAGGGGTCCTGCGAGACTCCGAAACGTTGCCTTACTGTAACTATGTGATCGTTCATTAAAACTTTTGGACCCATATTGGTGATCCTCGGTGTGTTGATGACATTCTCCCCTGCTGATAGAATAATTTGTAACCAGGATCACCCCAACCGAATGGTTTGCTGTCTCCCTGGTGCAAGGATTCGGCATGTGATGGACCGGGTTGATAAATTACTGGGAGGGGCTGGGCATCAGCCAGCTGTTTTGATCCATGTTGGAACCAATGACAGAATACATGGAAGGTGGAGGCTCCTTAAGAATTAATTTAAACAACTAGGCTGCAAGTTGAATGGAAGGACCTCCAAGGTGATATTCTCTGAAATATTACCTGTGTCATGTGCAACTGAGGAAAGGCAGGGGGAGATTAGAGAACTAAATGCATTGCTAAAGACTTGGTGTAAAAGGGAAGGATTTGGGTTTCTAGAGCACTGGTCTGACTTTTTATTTGGGTGCAGCCTATATATTAGAGATGGTTTGCACCTAAATGGAAGGGGGTCTGCTGTGCAGGGGGAGAGATTTATGGGATGGCTGGAGGAGTATTTAAATTAGGCTCGAGGGGGGAGGGAGAACTAGATTATAATAGGGAGGACAGATCAAACAGGGGTCAGTCCTTGTTCGTGGGTGGAATGGGGAAAGATGGGGGGAGGGCTATGGCATGTGATAAGAAGGTGCCCATGTTACAAAGAACCATTGAAATTGGTACCATTTGTACAAAAATAAAAAATATGCAAAATACGTGTGCAAAAGGTGTCAATGAATTGAAGTGTTTGTTCACCAATGCCAGAAGTCTGCCAAGCAAAATAGGTGAGCTGGAAGCTTTGGTGCATGAAGAGAACTATGATTTAATTGGCATTGCTGAATCTTAGCTTCATTCTTCACATGACTGGGTCATTATTATTCCTGGCTATGTTCTCTTTCAGAGAGAGATGGGGTAAAAAGGAAAGCTGGTGGTGTCTGTCTCTATGTGAGAAGTGATCTCAGAGCGAGTGTGAAAAAGGACCTAGTTGATGGAGAGTGTGATGAGGCTGAAGCATTATGGGTGGAACTGCACATGGGGGTGCGTATTACAAAGGTAATGGTTGAAGTATGTTATAGGCCACCCTGTGTTAATAAAGCGGTGGAGATGCAGCTCCTTGCACAGATAGAAAGGGCTGGAGTAATGGCACTGCAGGAACAGTTAAAAGGCAAAAATGTATAAATCTGCTACAGGACAATTTTATGGTACAGTTCATAGAGGCCCCAACCAGGAATGATGCTTTGCTGGATGTGGTACTCTCAAACCATGTAGAGCTTATTACGAATGTCCATTTAAAAGAACATCTGGCTAGCAGTGACCATAACATGATTTAATTTATTGTTAGCTGTAAACAACAAGCACATACAGAAAAATAAAAACGCTCAACTTTAAGAGAGCTAATTTTCCAAGGCTGAGAGCTGCTCTCCAAGACATAGACTGGGTGGGAATATTGGCATCGATGAACACAACACAGAAATGGGAGTTCTTCAAAAAGACTTTATATGAACACACTGCAAAATATATTCCCATGGGCATCAAGTTTAAAAGGCTAAAAATCAAACCTATGTGGCTTACGGCCAAAGTTAAAAAAAGCTATAAACAATAAGAAAAGAGCTTTTATTAAATATAAAAATGAAGGAACGCTATCATCGTTTAAACGTTACAAAGAATATAACAGAATATGTAAAAAGGAAATCAAGGCCGCAAAAATTTAAAACGAACAGAAGATTGCAAAAGATAGCAGAACCAACCCCAAAAAATTCTTCAAATATACTAATAGTAAAAAGGTCCGGTCCAAGCACATAGGCCCTTTACAAAATAATATAGAGTAGGTGACTGGGGACAAAGAGGGGGGCAAATTTATTAAATACCTTCTTCAGCTCTGTGTATACAAAGGAGCATGGGGGAGCTCTTGTCCATAATGGGTATAGTATTGATGCTGTAGATGATCCACATTGGCTCACAACTGATATGATACAGAAATATTTAGACAGAATAAAGGTGAATAAAGCACCTGGACTGGATGGCATATACCCACATGTTCTTAAAGAATTGAGCTCTGTAATTTCAAAGCCATTGTTTCTAATTTTTAGGGACTCTTTATTGACTGGCATAGTACCACTGGATTGGTGTAAGGCCAATGTGGTGCCAATATTTAAAAAGGGGTCAAAATCTTTACCAAGTAATTATAGACCTGTTAGTTTACCTTCTATAGTTGGGAAGATACTGGAGAGTTTAATAAAAGACCACATAGATGAGTTCTTGCTGGAAAAAATATTTTAAGCAACAGACAGCATGGATTCATAAAAGACAGAAGTTGTCAAACAAATCTGATTTCTTTTTATGAGGAGGTGAGCAAAACCTTGGAGGGATGGCGGTGGATGTGGTATACTTGGATTTTGCAAAAGCGGTTGACACAGTTCCCCACACATTGCTAATGTGTAAGGTAAAGTCTATGGGCTTGGAAAAATCTGTATGTAAATGGTTAGAAAACTGGCTAAAAGACCAAATTCAGAGAGTAGTGGTTAATGATTCATACTTTGAATGGTCTAGGGTTGTCAGTGGTGTACCCCAAGGTTCAGTGTTGGGACCCTTACTTTTTAATATATTTATAAACAATATAGGGTCTGCGATTAAACATACCATTTCAGTGTTTGCAGATGACACCAAGCTGTGCAGTGGAATAACGTCCTTACAGGATGTCTTCAACTTACAAGCCGACCTCAATGCACTGTTAATTGGGCAACTAAGTGGAAAATGAGGTTTAATGCTGATAAATGTAAGGTTATGCACTTGGGGGCTAAGAATATGCATGTATCATACATACTAGGGGGGTATAACTGGGGGAATCAATGGTGGAGAAGGATCTGAGGGTTCTGGTAGATCACAAGCTTAATAATGGCATGCAATGCCAAGCTGCGGTTTCTAAATCCTCTCTTGTATTAAAAGAAGTATAGACTCCAGAGAGATATCATATTACCCCTGTACAAATCATTAGTAACACCTCTTCTGGAATATGCAGTTCAGTTTTGGGCACCAATTCACAAAAGAAGCATGGAGGCATAGAGGAGCTCAGCTATGAGGAAAGATAAGAGGAACTGAATTTATTCTCTCTTGAGAAGGAGAGGTTAACAGGGAATATGATCAACATATATATAAAAAAAAGTGGTTCATATAATGAACTTGGTGTAGAGTTATTCACCCTGAGGTCATCACAGAGGACAAGGGGGCACTCTTTACATCTGGAGGAAAAGAGATTTAATCTCCAAACACGGAAAGGTTTCTTCACAGTGAGAGCTGTGAAAATGTGGAATAGACTCCCTCAAGAGTTGGTTATGGTCAGCTCAGTGAATTACTTTAACCACTTGCCTACCGGGCACTTATACCCCCTTCCTTACCAGGCCAATTTTCAGCTTTTTGGCTGAATGACAATTGCGCGGTCATGCAACATTGTATCCATATGAAATTTTTATCATTTTTTTCACATAAATAGAGCTTGCTTTTGGTGGTATTTACTCGCTGCTGGGTGTTTTATTTTTTGCGCTCTAAACAAAAAAAGAGCAAACAATTAAAAAAAAAGGTTTTTTTTATTGCTATTAAAAAATTTTGCAAACAGGTAATTTTTCTCCTTCACTAATGTGCGTTGATGAGGTTGCACTGATAGGCAGCACTGATGGGCACTGATAGGCAGCACTGATGGGCACTGATAGGTGGCACTAATAAGCAGGCACTGATGATGGGCACTGACAGTCGGCACTGATGGGCACTGACTGATGGCACTGACTGGTGGCACTGCTGGGCACTGATGGATGGCACTGCTGGGCTGCACTGATGGATAGCACTGCAAGGCTGCACTGATGGGCAATGGTGGGTGACACTGGTGGGCACTGCTGGGCACAGGTGGGTGGCACTGCTGGACACTTGTGGGTGGCACTGGTGGGCACTTGTGGGTGGCACTGGTGGGTGGCACTGCAGAGCACCGATCATCAGTGCTCTGATGATTGGTGCCAATCCCTCCTCTGGCAACTGCCGGTTCTCGGCAGTACTTTCCTCACACTGTAACAGCGTGAGGAAAGTGCAGCCGATAACTGGCAATTGCATTTCCCGGTGATCAGTGTGTCATTGGACACGGCTGATCACGTGGTAAAAGGCCGCTGTGATTGGCCTTTTACCATATCACATGGGCAGCTGTGTCCCGGGGGCAAGCAGGAGAGCGCGCTGTGGAAGGACGTCATATGACGCCCTTCCAGAACTGGCCGGCCGCAGTGAAGCCATCATTCGGCTATCTGCTGGCAGCAAGTGGTTAAAGAAGGCCTGTATTGTTTCTTGGATACACATAATATATCTGGATACTAACATTTATAGGTAAAGTTGATCCAGGGAATATCTGATTGCCTCTCAGGAGATCTGAAATATTTTTTTCCTCTGCAGGAGCAACTTGGATCATCCTTTGTTGGGTTTTTTTGCCTTTCTCTGGATCATCTGGATCAAATGTGGGTATAGGATTATAACTTTGTTTTTTTTTGGTTGAACTGGATGTATGTTTGTCTTTTTTCAGCCAGGCTAACTATGTAACTATGTTAATGCATAGCCCGCATTAAGGTTAAAAAAAAAAACCTAAGCTTTTAGAGCCACTTTAATTGCTGCTACAAATTGCTAATGCCAGCGATTAACATGTCATATGAGGCATGTTAGACACTGGGGTGTCTAGCATGGTATGTATTCAAACAATTATACTTACTACATTTTTTTTCTATATTAGGTGTTTATACTGGTCCTTTCTTCCTGAGCGTCACTAAAAGAAATAAATCATTATTTCCTTACGTTTAACTTCCTTGGATTTGGAAAAGTGAGTGGAAAGGAAATTGCTTGATCTAAAAGATTGAATCCATTACAAACATACACACAAGCAGTTAGGATGAGTGAAACTGTGTTTTTGTTTTGCTAACATTTCATTGGAAAATCAAAATGCATTTTGGTTAATAGGATATACTTCTTGTTGAATAAGGACAGATAGTTTAGAGTAATACCCTGCTGTTTGTACACATTACTAAGGGAATCCTGGGATTTTACTGCTAGTTATTGCATATAAAAAAAAGGGTTTGCTGCCTAGCATATTTAAATCTGACCCACATAATGAGACAGTAATAAGATCAGTATTTTGTGCTGTCAGTAATATAAACCAATGTAAGGCACACTCCAAACTTAGCTCTTCTTTCTGTGTTTAATAATTATCAAAAAAAGAGTGCGAACAATATTGTCTCTACCTGATACCATCCTTTTTTATGTGTTTCACCATGGCTGGCTTGCTTACAAGGATAGGAGAAGACTTCCCCTATCCTTGTGAGCAAGCCAGCAGTGGTAAAACTTGTCAAGGATGGTTTCGGGTGGAGACAATATTGTATGCAGTCTTTTGTTATAATTAATAAACACAGAAAGAGCTACGTTTTGGTATGCAGGTTACATTTTTTTACATTTTTCATGGAAAGTGGAGATGGGCTGTGGTAGCCAGCACCCAAGTTGTCCATGTGTAATGAAAGAAGCAAGTCTTGAGCACAGCCATGGGTTTGGGTATATTCTGAGTATTTTGTGCTGGTCAGAAAACACACCAAATGAGCTCTTTGAGTGTATCACGTGTATGAATTCCGATAGAGGGTAAAAAGTGAAAAGTGCTTAGTTGGTGTGTGGGAGTTATAAGCTTGTTTACTGCTTTAGCACCTACTGTGCAAGTCTGGCTGGTCCACATGGGACATTAAATTCACTATGATCTTTGTGTTTCTGCTACATGCTATTCCACCAGGGAAGGTTGCTTCTCTGGCATCTTGGCGTATCTAAAATATAAACCACCTATCAGCAGGCATTTCACTCTTCACTGAATTCACATCCTATTACAAGGTTTTTTTGACCTTTACACTTTAGAGGTCATAAAAGAAATTGGACAAGCTTGCACAACCAGTAAGAGTAGATCAAATAGACTGTGGCAGAGAACAATTAAGTGTGGTGGCTTTCACAGCAGACACCGCAGGAGAGCGATGGTCTTTTTATAAGACTAAGCTCTATACAATTTTCCCAACAATGGTTCCTGTTCTGGGACTGAGTCTCAGACCAAACACTTTGGCTGCACCTGTAACAAAGACAACTGCATTGTTGTAATTGAAACATAAATATATTATAACTCTGTGTTAAAAGTGCCTATAAATATTTCACAAAGGGATTAGATCAACAAGAAGGCAGTGTATTACTTATTTAGAGGCTCAGCTGGTACCAACAAAAGTATAGCTGTAATTATTTTGCAGCTTGGTTATTTAATTGCCTGGCTTTTTCAAAGGTATCATACTTCTGACATGGGCTAAATATGAAACAATATCATGGTTTTTGTGTCATGGTCATGGTTACCAAGCCCTTCCTTACACACAGTACAAGTACCACCAATCATCTTGTAAACCTGTTTCCACCTGGCATTAATTAATTACTGATTTATGTATCTATCTATTTACTGTATACTGTATATCTGTCTATCTCCCTATCTATCATATTTTACTTGTTCAGAATGACATTTACCATATAAGGAATAAAACTATTTAATGAGTACCAAGAAACCTTTAAATCTTACACTTCGTGGATAGATGTCTCCAAATAGAAGGCAACAGGAAAGCCTCTAATTGCATGAAATTAATGCAGACATAAAACTGTATTGTTATATTGGGCTTTGTAAAGGTATGTTTGCAGTTCTCAGAAACAACCCCTTATGATGTACTCATTAAAAAATAAGAAACTTGGACAACCTTCTAAAATGACTTTGTAGGCAAGCAACCAAAGACCAAGGGAGAAAGAGTGGGATGCCAGCTTGTTTGGTTCATAACAAGTATTGCCATCATACAAAGTCCTGCCAATTTTGAGACATGTCCTGAAACCTCAGCCTCCTTAAATTATGTTAACCTTCAGCATTTTATAATCAATGGCTTCTGCTATTGTCTTGGTATAGTGATCCAAGGACAATACCTGTACAGGTGGTGTGCAAAATGTGACAAGACTGGGGATTGGTTCCAAGAGGATTAAGAAGGGTTAATTGAAGATGAGACTGTAATTTCATAGTGTCCCTTTAAAATCCCTTTGTAATTTTGTAGTGTTCTTTAGATAGCAGGAAGAGATCTTTCTAGGCATGGGCAAATAAGGTGGTCAGCTAAGGCATTATCAGCTGGAAGGAAGTGAGAAGTTGCAATCTTAATACTAGGGCTACACACATAGGACATTCTGAAACTTTTTTAATTCTAATGAGAATATTGTCAGCAAATAGATAATGTCTCTTTAGCAAAGATATGGGGCTGGGTCCACTTTACACTGCAGTGTTCACTTTTCAAGCCCCACCCAAAGATCCATCCTTCCATTACAATGTTCATGACTGCTTTAGGCTAGGCTCACACTAGTGCGGGCCATGCAGCCTGTGTTTGTGCAGGCACAGAAGCCCATTCATTTTTCACGCATGCTCCTTTTCAAAACTGCATCCGCAGGGAAACCGCATGGTGTTTTGGACACACAATAGCACTTCAGGGTGAGATGCTTGGGGTTGCCATTCAGAATGAATGTCAGCACTGCTCATCTTGCAAGAACAGTGCGATATGGTTGTGGATGGTTGAGGGTGCGGGAACAGGTGTGATTCCTGTACCCACAACCAGCCCACAACCTTTGGGCTACTGTGGACCAGGGTTTATATTTTGAACTTCTGTTAATATACTATATATCATAAAATACATGCATCAACAAATGACATATTGTTTGGGGGAAGACTACACAGTGGTTTTGGCTGGAAGTCATTTAGGCCAAAATGTATTCTGCTCCATGTTTTTGGTAAAAAAAATCCCAATGAGTGTATATTGATTGCTTTGTGTGGAAGTTATAGCGTCTACAAACTATGGTATAAATACTGCAATTTACGCCATTTTTCTGCTATACAGCGCTGCGCTAGTTTAACGGACAATTGCGCAGTCATGCAATACGGTACATAAATGAAATTTACATCCTTTTTTTCTCCACAAATTGAGCTTTCTTATGGTGGTATTTGATTGCCTGTGCGGTTTTTATTTTTTGCGCTATAAAAAAAAAGGTTGACAATTTTGAGGAAAAAAAACAATATTTTGGACTTTTTGCTATAAAACATGCCCAGTAAAAAAAAAATGCAAAAATCAAATTTAGTCATAAATTTCTGCCAAAATGCATTCTGCGACATGTCTTTGCTAAAAAAAAAAACCAATACGTGTAAATTAATTGGTTTACGTGAAAGTTATAGCGTTTACAAATGGCGGGAAAGATACTGGGATTTTTATTTTTTTTTTTATACTAATAATGGCGGCGATCAGCGAATTATGGCGGCGATCAGTGACTTATGGCAGCGACCAGCGACTTATGGCGGGACTGCGGCGGACATTCTGACATTGGGGGGTACTGACTTGGGGTCACTGACATCCCCAAAAACACTAATACAGTGATCAGTGCAAAAAAAAAAACACTGACACTGTACTAATGGCACTGGGGAGGAAGGGGTTAATTTTATTTTGCAGGGAAGGGTTATCTGAGTGAGGGGAGTGTTTTACTAGGGGGCGGGGGTGTGTGCTGCAGGGGACACCACTGATCGAGAGAGAGAAACTCTTCTTTCTCGATCAGCTCGTCCTCGAGCTGTCAGGGAAGTGACAGACAGCACAGCTACTGCAGCTGTGCTGTCTGTCACTGTTTGCTGCCGATCGCCGGGAAACAGCCGGTAAAGACCGGCTGTGACCCGGCGACTGACATCCGCGGCGGTGATCCGCGGGACAGATAGGGCGGCGGCGCGCCTTGCGCGCGCCCCCAATCTGTTTACAAAACACGCGTTTTAAAACGTGGTTTTGCCTGCCAGTGCCGCCCTGCTGCCGTATTTCTACAGTGGCAGGGCGGCAAGTGGTTAATATGTTCCTAAAGTACTCCCATTTTTCCTCAGTGTTTAATGTTTCTAGGATTTGGTCCCACTTAATATCTGGTAGGATTAAACGCAGTTTAGAAAAGTTGGCTCTTTCGAAATTAAGAGTTCTTGTACTAGCCATGTGTCTCCTCTTCATATGATTTATGCTGAATGTAATTATCCTGTGATTACTGGTTCCCAAGTTGTCCCATATTTCCACATCTGCGATCATATATGAGCTTTTTATAATTAATAGGTCTAACAATGCATTCTTTCTAGTTGGGGTCTCCACCAATTGACACATGAAGTTGTCCTGTAAGACATTTAAGTAATGATGAGCCTTAAGTGAGTGGGCTGTTCCCTCTGCCCAGTCAATAGCTGAATAGTTGAAGTCCCCTATTGTGATGGCATTGCCATGCCTCACTGCTATTTATAACTGTGATAGGAGATCCAACTCCTCCTCATCCTTCAGATTCGAGGGCCTGTACATACCCCCACTATTAATTTCCCACTTGTTTCTTCTCTTTAAAGATTCAGCTACAGGGACTCCACATCCTCCCTTGCCCCATTTGCAGTGTCGTCCCTCACATTCAATAGCAAATAATTCTTTATGTACAAACATACTCCTCCTCCCTTTCTACCCTCCCTGTCCCTCCGATACAAGGAATACCCCTGGATAGTTGCTAGCCAGTCATGTAAGCTGTCATGTAAGCTGTCAAACCAACTTTCTGATATTCCCACGAAGTCAAAATGCTCCTTGTGCTCCCAGCAGCTCAAGTTCTTCCATTTTGTTAGCTAGGCTCCTTGCATTTGTGTACATGCCTCTGTTTTGTGCATGTGTGGTTGTGTTTAAAATAATAGTGCATTTGTGATAGTACTTTCTCCTATATTGCACTGATTGCTCTTAGGTCTTTTTGAATTGTTGTATTCCTATTGGGATACTCACGGAAGAGGTAGAGCCAGGAGTGCTGGTGAGGGACACCAGAAAAGGAGGATCGGGGCTGCTCTGTGCAAAACCATGACATTTTTAATATTTAAATAAAAAGGTTTCCAATCACTTTAATTCCACTTCAAACTAAAAAAGGCTCTAGCTACATTATATAACAATAAAATATACCTCCACCAGGAGAATAAAGTCTAAAACACTAAACCCCAACCCTAATGACTTCCAGCCAAAACCACTGTGTAGTCTTCCCCAAACAATATGTCATTTGTTGATGCATGTATTTTATGATATACAGTATATTAACAGAAGTTCAAAATATAAACCCTGGTCCACAGTAGCCCAAAGGTTGTGGGCTGGTTGTGGGTACAGGAATCACACCTGTTCCCGCACCCTCAACCATCCACAACCATATTGCACTGTTCTTGCAAGATGAGCAGTGCTGAAATTCATTCTGAATGGCAACCCCAAGCATCTCACCCTGAAGTGCTATTGTGTGTCCAAAACACCATGCGGTTTCCCTGCGGTTTTGAAAAGGAGCATGCGTGAAAAATGAATGGGCTTCTGTGCCTGCACAAACACGGGCTGCATGGCCCGCACTAGTGTGAGCCTAGCCTAAAGCAGTCATGAACATTGTAATGGAAGGAAGGATCTTTGGGTGGGGCTTGAAAAGTGAACACTGCAGTGTAAAGTGGACCCAGCCCCATATCTTTGCTAAAGAGATATTATCTATTTGATGACAATATTCTCATTAGAATTAAATATGTTTCAGAATGTCCTATGTGTGTAGCCCTAGTATTAAGATTGCAACTTCTCTCTTCTTTCCAGCTGATAATGCCTTAGCTGACCACCTTATTTGCCCATGCCTAGAAAGATCTCTTCCTGCTATCTAAAGAACACTACAAAATTACAAAGGGATTTTTAAAGGGACACTATGAAATTACAATCTCATCTCCAATTAATCCCTCTTAATCCTCTTGGAACCAATCCCCAGTCTTGTCACATTTTGCACACCACCTGTACAGGTATTGTCCTTGGATCACTATACCAAGACAATAGCAGAAGCCATTGATTATAAAATGCTGAAGGTTAACATAATTTAAGGAGGCTGAGGTTTCAGGACATGTCTCAAAATTAGCAGGACTTCGTATGATGGCAATACTTGTTATGAACCAAACAAGCTGGCATCCCACTCTTTCTCCCTTGGTCTTTGGTTGCTTGCCTACAAAGTCATTTTAGAAGGTTGTCCAAGTTTCTTATTTTTTAATGAGTACATCATAAGGGGTTGTTTCTGAGAACTGCAAACATACCTTTACAAAGCCCATTATAACAATACAGTTTTATGTCTGCATTAATTTCATGCAATTAGAGGCTTTCCTATTGCCTTCTATTTGGAGACATCTATCCACGAAGTGTAAGATTTAAAGGTTTCTTGGTACTCATTAAATAGTTTTATTCCTTATATGGTAAATGTCATTCTGAACAAGTAAAATATGATAGATAGGGAGATAGACAGATATATACAGTAAATAGATAGATACATAAATCAGTAATTAATTAATGCCAGGTGGAAACAGGTTTACAAGACGATTGGTGGTACTTGTACTGTGTGTAAGGAAGGGCTTGGTAACCATGGTTGGTATTGGAATCTGCTGCTGTCAACTCTCAAGATGAGATCCAAAGAGCTGTCACTATCAGTGAAGCAAGCCATCATTGGGCTGAAAAAACAAAACAAACCTATCAGAGAGATAGCAAAAACATTAGGCGTGGCCAAAACAACTGTTTGGAACATTCTTACAAAGAAGGAACGCACCGGTGAGCTCAGCAACACCAAAAGACCCGGAAGACCACAGAAAACAAATGTGGTGGATGACCGAAGAATTCTTTCCCTGGTGAAGAAAACACCCTTCACAACAGTTGGCCAGAACAAGAACACTCTCCAGGAGGTAGGTGTATGTGTGTCAAAGTCAACAATCAAGAGAAGACTTCACCAGAGTGAATACAGAGGGTTCACTACAAGATGTAAACCATTGGTGAGCCTCAAAAACAGGAAGGCCACATTAGAGTTTGCCAAACGACATCTAAAAAAGCCTTCACAGTTCTGGAACAACATCCTATGGACAGATGAGACCAAGATCAACTTGTACCAGAGTGATGGGAAGAGAAGAGTATGGAGAAGGAAAGGAACTGCTCATGATCCTAAGCATACCACCTCATCAGTGAAGCATGGTGGTGGTAGTGTCATAGAGTGGGCATGTATGGCTGCCAATGGAACTTGTTCTCTTGTATTTATTGATGAAGTGACTGCTGACAAAAGCAGCAGGATGAATTCTGAAGTGTTTCGGGCAATATTATCTGCTCATATTCAGCCAAATGCTTCAGAACTCATTGGACGCCGCTTCACAGTGCAGATGGACAATGACCCAAAGCATAATGCAAAAGCAACCAAAGAGTTTTTTAAGGGAAAGAAGTGGAATGTTGTGCAATGGCCAAGTCAATCACCTGACCTGAATCCAATTGAGCATGCATTTCACTTGCTGAAGACAAAACTGAAGAGAAAATGCCCCAAGATCAAGCAGGAACTGAAGACAGTTGCAGTAGAGGCCTGGCAGAGCATCACCAGGGATGAAACCCAGCGTCTGGTGATGTCTATGCGTTCCAGAATTCAGGCTGTAATTGACTGGAAAGGATTTGCAACCAAGTATTAAAAAGTGAAAGTTTGATTTATGATTATTATTCTGTGCCATTACTTTTGGTCCCTTAACAAGTGGGAGGCACATATGCAAACTGTTGTAATTGCTACACCGCTCACCTGATTTGGATGTAAATACCCTCAAATTAAAGCTGACAGTCTGCAGTTAAAGCACATCTTGTTTGTTTCATTACAAATCCATTGTGGTGGTGTATAGAGCCAAAAATGTTAGAATTGTGTTGATGTCCCAATATTTATGGACCTGACTGTATGTAGGGTGTTTTTCACTGTCAGAACTCACTTCCACAATCAGTGCTGTCAGTGGGGAGTATTGATAGTTTCAAAACACTCTTGGATGGGCATCTTAGTGAACACAATATACAGGGATATAGACTATGCATTTTTAACATGAGCACACAGACAGGTGGAACTGGATGGACTGGCGTCTTTATTCAGGCTTACCAACTATGTAACCAGCATATTATTATCATAATACAGGATTTATATAGTGCCAACAGTTTGCGCAGTGCTTCACAATATATAGGGAGGCAGTACTATTACAATACATTTCATTACAGAAGGAATAGGAGGGCCCTGCTCATGGAACTTACAATCTAAAGGAATTGGGAGGTGGTACATAAGGTGATAGCTGCAGGGGATGATCTGATGGAGGTGGCTCAGGTACAGTTTTTAGGTGGAGGTGGGGGTAGGTTTCAAAGCTCGCCTACAGGCAGATAGGGTGGGGGCTGACCGGACATACTGGGAAGGGAATTCCAGAGGATGGGAGAGGCTCTGGAGAAGTCCTGGAGGCAAACGTGGGAGGAGATGACAAGTGAGCTAAAGAGCAAGATTTATTGGGAGGAGCAGAGCAGGCAATTTGGACGATATCTGCGGATGAGGTTGGTAATATAGCTAGGGGCAGTGTTGTGGATGGCTTTGTTTGTTGTGGTTAGTATTTTGAATTGTATAGGTTGGGTTAGTAGAAACCAATGAAGGGATTGGCAGAGAGGGGCAGCAGTCACTGATCGGTTGGTAAAGTGTATGAGTCTAGCAGCATTCATAGTAGACTGAAGGGGGGATAACCTGTGTAATGGAGTTGCAGTAATCAAGGGGGGATATAACCAAGGCGTGGATAAGTTGTTTCGTGGTATCATTGGTCAGAAAGGAGCTGATTTTGGAAATGTTGTGGAGGTTGAGAAGGCAGGAATTAGCCAGTGATTGGATGAGGGGCCCAAAGGAGAGATTAGAGTCTAGGTCCAGTCCTAGCACCCTGGAATGAGGGGAAGGACCAATGGTTGTGCTGTCTATGTAAAGTGGTAAAGTAATTACTAAAGTGCCAAAAATCATATACATATAATTGTATGTTCTAGTACTGCTGCCCACACTCTCTGTGTCCCCACATGTGTCAACAAAACTTATTTACCAAATCAGTGCTGAGCAGTAATTTGAATAAATACCATAGCATTAAAGTTAAACTATATAATGTGATAAATACTTGTCCATTAATAAAGACTCAAAAAACAATGCAATTTGTCTATAATTTATTAAATGTTATCCAGCTAAATTGTGAATGTTTGTGATAATGTTGCTTCCAAAAGTGCCATATATTTTTATGTTTTTTGTCACCGTACAGATAAATCTCTGAAGTATTCTTTCACCTCATGTGCATAACGCTTCACCAGCACTCCAACGCTCTCACCTTATGCTATGACCCAACATACATTAGGTCTCATATGCTTTCCCTTTAAGCAGGTTCTCATATACCAAGAGTGTTGTTTCTCTCTGCTGCATCCAGATATGCTTCAATACTCCTCCATCCTTTGCAATCCTTTAATTAATATTCATGCAGTTCAGTTTTGGGCACCAATTCACAAAAAGAACATTGGGGAACTGGAGAAAGTGCAGAGAAGGGCAACCAAACTTGTAAGAGGTATGGAGGAGCTCAGCTATGAGGAAAGATTAGAGGAACTGAATTTATTCTCTTTTGAGAAGAGGAGGTTAATGGGGGATATGATCAACACAGGGGCGGACTGACCATTCGAGCACTCGGGCACTGCCCGAGGGCCCGGGGTCAGTAGGGGGCCCCATGAGATGCCCCTGGTACCTTTCATTGGCTTTTTCATAGGCTTTTTTGGGTGTGGGTGAGGACACAGGGGCCCCATGATCCCTTATTGCCTGGGGGCCCATGAGTTGTCAGTCCGCCCCTGGATCAACATGTATAAATACATCAGTGGTTCATGTAGTGAACTCCGTGTAGAGCTATTCACCCTGAGGTCATCACAGAGGACAAGGGGGCACTCTACGTCTGGAGGAAAAGAAATGTAATCTCCAAACACAGAAAGGTTTCTTCAGTAAGAGTACAGTAAGAGCTGTGAACGTGTGGAATAGACTCCCTCAAGAATTGGTTCTGGCCAGCTCAGTGGATTGCTTTAAAAAAGGCCTGGATTCTTTCTTGGATACAGATAATATAACTGGTTACTAACATTTATAGGTAAAGTTGATCCAGAGAATATCCTATTGCCTCTTGGGGGTTCAGGAAGTATTTTTTTCCCCTGCAGAAGAAACTTGGATCATGCTTTGCTGGGTTATTTCTGCCTTCCTCTAGATCAACTGTGGGTATAGGATTATAAAAATTTTTTTGATTGAACTGGATGGACTTTTGTCTTTTTTCAGCCAGACTAACTATGTAACTATGTGAAGCTCAAAAAAGAAGGATATACCTATAATGCTCTCCATATACACTGATATTTTTATTTAAAATTAGCCAAAATTATAAAAACTCAACTTAAAATGTGCACATACTGTACGCTGATGCACAACAGTTTACATGCATTTCAATAGGAAAAATGTTATTCAAAATGGCAGACCGCGTATGCAGTGTAATGTCATTGGTTCCTCCCAACACGTTTCATCATACACTCACATGGCTTCATTAGGGGCTCCCCTGGTATTTGAAGTATTGCGTGGCAGTGGCATCCCGAGGCAGGTGCGGGGGTGCGGTCCGCACAGGGTGACACCGACCGCACGGGGTGACACGAGACCCGCTCCAAGAAAAGGTAAGTTGTAAAGAAAGCCGACGATCCCTGCAGGATGGATCGGATCTGCGGATTGAGCATAATGGATCGGAGCAGGAAATCAATGCTTATCTGTGTGAGTATGGAACAGAAGCAGGCTCTGGGGTTCTATCCACCACAAAAGTGGCTTCTGATTCAGGACATGTACAACATTTTTTCAACATTCAAAGAGTCAACCAGAAAGGTGAGCCATGACTAGGTGAGGATTACCACCACATTCCTTCTGTTCCTGCTGGAGCACTCACTATGTGGTGTAATACAGAAGACACTGGAGCTACAGCAGCTGTAGGAAGAGGGGGGTGTATTGCTCTCTCAGGGTCAGCAGGATCTTTTGTCTATTGCCTTTATCCCCATGAGACAGAGCCAGCAAAAGAAGGGGACAAGTATGAGGAGGAGAAGGGTTGGGGTAGCAATTGGAAGGAAGTGGAGCAGGCCTCCAGAGGGATGTTTCAGCCCTGCCAAACCCTGGCGGTTATATGTGGATGGGGCCAGAGGGTGAGGACTTGGAGTCTTCTGCTACAAGCAGTTTGTGGTGAATTGGCTCATTCATGGCTCATTCATGCTGAAATACCTGTGTAAGGAATCTAGGGTTGGAGCCATGAAGGAAAGGGATCATTATTGATACAAGGGGAAAATGGCAGATCTCAGATGGAGCAAAAACTTACCACTTCAGAGAAGTGCTGTGGAAGAACCCTTTGGCCACATTTACCGATAGTGGTAGGCTCCCTTCTCACACCCAACGTGGCTTAGATCCTTAGATTGCTGAAAGGTGAAGCAGCGGAGGCAGTGGCTGCCTCTTGGATGCTTCTAAGTAGTTTTTCCAACTACAGTGGACAGGCCTGATGCAGACAGCAGTCAAAGGCAGTATCTAAACTTGACTACAGACTACTTGGGGTCTGAGGCTGATGTGGACTTTTCAGGGCCTTCGAAGTGAAGACCCCATGAACTATTGGGTCTCTAGGTTGGATTACTGGCTGGAGCTTGCACACAGCCAGTGTCTGAGAGAGCCTTCAGAGCAGTAGGCAGTTTTGTTTCAAGCAGATGAATTTGCCTGTCCCCTGACACTGTTGACCAGCTCACTTTCATAAAAATGAACCAACCCTGGATCAGCAATGATTAGAAAACTGATGCTACCAAGCACATTTTTCCTCATCGTCCAGCTCATAAAAAACATCTGCAACCTATGCAGACCTGCTCGCGATACCCTAACACTGCATATAGCACCACTCCAGGTGCTCTAGTCTGTAGTGACCAGCTATTCACACAGTGAGGGTGCAGACATTCATTGTGCTTGATCCAGGAAGCAACACAAATATGTTGGAATGAAAAGACTCCACAAGCCGTTAGCTCGGCATATAATGTGAAGTTAGACGGCCTCAGTTCTTGTTCCTCTTCGTCACACGTCTGATGCATTTCGCCTCACCCCTGGGGCTTAATCATAGAGGTAGGACAGTGAAGCAAGACACTGGAATGTATGCATCATTAGCCATTCATCAGCTGAAAATTCATGTATTTTGTAAAAATAACACAAAAATATCACTAAAAATATCACTAAAATAATACCAAAAAGAGATTGCAAGCGAGTGACTAGCTCCCAAGAGTGGTATAATTTTTGTTTGATGTTATTTAAAAAAAAGAAAGACAATCATGGTGTGTCTCTATTATACTTGATATGAATTTTGTGTGAAACTCTATTACCCTGGTCGCAGGCCTGCCACCATTACAATCTCTTGTCACCTCTGCTGGCCAGCCACCATTACAATCTCCTGTCACCTCTACTGGCCTGCCACCATTACCAGCTCCTGCCACCATAACAAGCTCCTTCCAACTCTTCTGGCCTATTCTAGAGTTCTGGCACCATAAAGGTACAACAAATAACATTTCCACAGCTGGCCTACACCTGCAAAATGTCTAATGTTTGCTACAGATAAATCACGCTCTATGTCTCCTGGTTTGCAGCCTATTCCTTATCCAATATCTATCAAACACATACCTGATGTCTATATTTAGAATATTTTAGGAACAATTGGAGATACAGGAATGAGAGGGGGTTCAGGGAATGTGGGGTTGTGGTGCTGAAATGTTTTTGTGCACTTAGTTTTGATGCTTTATTAAACTTTAAAACAATAAAGTATAACAAGATAATTTAGGACCAGAAAGGGTTTTATGAAAAAGGGATGGACCTATCATAGGATATTATTTTGGGTATTGTTTTCCAAGGAAAAGTATAAGTATTTGCTTCAGCTCAAATATTTGAACAGCCTCAGCTGTTCAATACAAAGACCTAGTCCAACTTTTTTTTTTTAAATACAATAATTTGATTGGCTGTTCGCTGTCAGCACAAGCTACAATGTGTATGACTCCTTTATTAAGTCACCCTATAAACCGGATCATTGGTCAGACAGGTTACCAAGCAGCTAAATAACACTTTTAATGGCACAGACAGTGCTGTGTAAACACTTTTGTGCTTTTCATCTAAGTTTACACACTATACCCCTTCCCACTGCACCTGCTGTTCTCCCTCCTGTTGCAGCTACACAGAAGCTTGAAAGAGATATATTAATTCTCAGACACAAGGTGTTAGGATTCTGAGCGCCACCAGCAACATAGACACTGAAATGATGGATGTGTTAGGATTCCCTTTGACGTCAGATGCTGGAAATCCCATTTTAATCAGGTTTGCTGGGATTATGTGTCCCTACAGGCCAGTTAGAAAATGAAAAAAGAGAAGAGAGAAAAGCAAACACATTACAGAAGAAAGAAACAAGCTAATCTTCTATGTAATAAAAAATAAATATGCAAGCTTGATGTGTGCTTATGAAATATGTGACCAGGAGTATTTAATTATGAAAATGTATCTATCTTTCTTAATGTAACCTTCATAGAAATCTTTTTTTTATTATAAAAACAGAATAACATTTCCACACAGCACCAGATATTGTTGCAGCACAGATCATGGAAGATTGAATATGGGGCTGTTTATTTCTGTAGGTCAACTAAAAACCTGGAAGTATAATGAGCTCATGTATCTCGTAATTGAACACGTTTGTACATACTGTATCTTATGTATGCTGTAAAATCCCCAAAACTGCCATTTTACCCACTTGCTTATGAAAATAACCTTTAAAACCTAAAATCAATGACCAGCCCTAGTCATTAAACACCTACAATCATGGCTAAAAATATTGACACCCCTGCATTTCTGTCTGATAATGCACCACTTTGCCCAGAAAATTGTTGCAATTACAAATGTTTAGGCATTGTCATGTTAATTTTTTGTTGTTTGTACTGGTATCACACAGAAAAATGGAGAAACAAAAAGCCAAATCAGACACATTCCACGCAAACCCTTAAAATGGACTGGACAAAATTACTGGCACCTTCTCATAGTTGTATAACATAATTGCATTTCAAGTTTGTAATGTTCCTGCAATTTGTAATTAAACTCACCTGTATCAATTAACAGATCTTAGGGCCGGTTCACACTTTAGAAACGCAGTCCGGATGCATTTCTGTATGTGTGTCTTTGATACTTTTTGGTTTTTTTGTCTTCCTCTCTTTTTCTTCACCTTAAATAAGGACATGTGAATTCCAGTGCAGAAAACTGCAGCACGTTCTACTTTTTTTCTGGAACTGAAATGCACTAAAACTGACCACACTGGTGTGAACTATGCCCTTGGAAACCATGTAAACTACTATCAATGCATTTTTTATGCAGAAAAAAAATGCACTGGGCTGCATATGCTGTGAACTGGCCCTTAATGTTCCTGTGTCAACTATGCACAACATTGTCAAGACGTTTAGCCCATGGCACTGTAGCTAATCTCCCTGGACATGGACGAAAGACAAAAACTTGATCAAATGTAGCACCCTTTTAGATAGCTAGGGGAGCTAGAGTCTAATTTTCAGTTAGAAGGGCTGAATAGCAGCTCAAGTGTAATAGCAAGAGGGGTCAAATTTTGGTCAGGACCTGAAAGGCTCTGCAGATCAGCTCTCTGTGATTTTCTCTTGCACTAGAGCTTTGGAGAAAGTTCTAGAAGCAGTGGGAGGGTGTGAGGAGTGGCTGGTTTGCACTCTCAAGGGATCTTGGCCAATCCCCAACAGGAGGCTTGGCTTGGGGCCAGGACAGACCTTACGAGTGACTAAGCCTGCTCAGCAGGAGTCAGTGTCGGGTCGAATATGGAGTGAGAAGGCAGGAGTGTGCAGCCTGGGAGGGGGCTCAGGGGAGGGCCTACCTACAGGCAGAGTTACTGGACAGGAGGATATCTCAGCCTCACCGTCCCCCTGAGAGAGGACAGTCTGAGAAGTAGGGAAGAAGCCAGTCCAGCATAAGGCCTGAAGGCAGCCACCAACCCACAAGTTTACAGGAGAGGACTGAGTAAGTTATCCTGCACCCCTGGACCAGATGAGGGGAGAGGGCATTCTGGTGGGAAACCTGACTAGCTCCTCATCAACCACCAACTGCCTTCATCTAAAGTGGCAGCTTCTGGATCCCCTTGCCCAGGGATTCCCTCAAGCAGCTGGGTGAAGAGGAGGATTCATCTGGGGTCTGAGGTAGTACATCAGGAGGGCTGGAGAGCTTAACAAAAAGATACTTTCTGTTTAATGGATTTGTATATAGTTCCTAAGAAGTTTATCCTCAGTTCACAGTTTCCTTGGGCATCTCATGGAAGCCCTTACCCCATCCAAGTTCAATCCCCTTATACAACTCCAAAAAACAAGCTCAAGGACTGTTTACTGTCTCCAATGTGCAAGTCTGAATAGAAAAATGCATGTTGCCTGGCTGTGCAGGACTATAGGGGGACCCAAAACGTCAGCGACTCTGAAGAGGGTAGTGCTACACAAAGATTGCAATGAAGGATTGTTCGAATGGTGACTAAAGAACCTCAATCAACTTCCAGACAAATTCAAGCTGACCTTCAGGCACAGGGTACAACTGTGTCAGCTCACACTATACGTTGCCACCTGAATGTAAAGGGACACTATGTTAGGAGACCCAGGAGGACCCCATTGCTGACAGAGAAACATAAAAAAGCCAGATTGGAGTTTGCCAAAACCTACCTGAGGAAGCCAATATCCTTTTGGGAGAATGTGCTGTGGACAGACGAAACAAAATTACAGCTTTTTCGGTAAAGCCCATCATTCTGCTGTTTTCAGAAAAAGCAATGAGGCCTTTAAAGAAGAGAACACAGTCCCTACAGTCAAACATGGTGGAGGTTCACTGATGCTTTGGGGTTGCTTTGCTGCTTCAGGCACTGGGTGTCTTGATCGTGTGTATGGCATTATGAAATCTGAAGACTACCAAAGAATTCTAGGGTACAATGTAGGGCCCAGTGTCAGAAAGTTGGGTCTCCGTCAGAGGTCATGGGTCTTACAGCAGAAAAATGACCCAAAGCACATGTCAAAAAGCACCCAGAAATGGTTTCAGACAAAGCGCTGGAGAGTACTGAACTGGCTAGCAATGAGTCCAGATCTCAACCCCATACAGCACCTGTGGAGAGATCTCTAAACAGCAGTTGGGAAAAGAAACCCTTCCAATCAGAGACCTGGAGCAGTTGGTGAAAGAAGAGTGGTCCAAAATTTCAGGAGAGAGGTGTAAGAAACTCATTGATGGTTACAGGAAGCCATTGATTTGAGTTATTTTTTACAAGGAGTGTGCTACCAAATATTGAATTGAGGGTGCCAATAATTTTGTACAATACATTTTTGGGGTTTTGGGTGGAATGTGTCAGAGTTGGCCATATTGTTTCTTGTTTTTTTGTGTCATACGTATACAAACAAAAGAAGTAAACATGAGAATGCCTAAACATTTGTAATTGCAACAATTTTCAGGGCGAAGTGGTTCATTATCTGACAGAAATGCAGGGGTGCCAATATTTTTGGCCATGACTGTATATTTGTTGAGTCAAGATTAATTACAGCCATAATTCATGAATATTCTGTAGCAGCACGCCTTATACTGTAAATACTGTAGATCATGTCCTAAGGTTTCAGCATCATGTTAAAGTGACCCTGTCATCAGTATAAAAATGTTAACCAGCAGCATCCTGTAAAATATAATGTTGCAAAGTGGCTACATGACACAGTGGCCAATCATTGTATCCAGTGGGGGTCACGCTATCCAAATAGGTCTGCCACCCAGCTAATGTTATTAATTGGAAAAAAATGTAAGGCCAATATTTCTTTAATAAAGGAGACAACCATATATCAAACACACCTAGGAGTGTTGGATAGCAGCATGCCCAGACCTGTTAAGACATGGAAGATTTCACTCATCCCCAACAGAAGGATAGTTATACAACATGTTATTTTGCAGGACATCTGAATTTGTTTCACACAGCACTGCTAGCTAAAACTTCCTACACTGCCTACAGAGTTACTTTAAATCTAAACTTCAAGAACTCAGCCACTTTCTGAAATGTGCTGGCTTAATATGGGTGCTTGCCACCTTGTGGACCTATCATCAATTTACAATTTATTGAGTGCTGGAAGTACAGCTATGACTATATTTAAAGTGCTTCGATGCTGGACCTTGGGGTTTCAGCTTCTGCAGCTGCAAAGTCATGCAGCCACTCTGCCTGACCCTCCTCTCCTCATGACCAGTCATAATGAACTTTGTACTATGGGAACCCATTCACAAAATACAAAGCCTTCTGTGAATGGACAGCAGAGGGGAGGAAGCTGCTACTGTATGAAAAAGGAGTGTCTCTCCTGTTAGAGCGCAGCGAGTATAGTGATAGCTGTACTCTCAGTGCTCAGTAAAATTGGCAGTTGTAAATTAAAGAAGTAAGTCAACAAGGTGGCATGTAATTTTTTGCGCAGTGAGCGGTAATACACAGTAAGCCAGCAACGTTTTAGAAAATGGCTTAATTCCTGCAGTTCAGCAAGTAGTTTTGAACCCTAACTAAATGACACTAAATTTGCTGAAGCATTATGTTTCTTAAACAAATGCTATTTTTTAACAAATCACTAAGTTTTACCTTTATTTCATCCTCTGCTGCATTTCAGTGCTACTGTTCTCCTGTAGGCCCTTTGCAGTCACTTACTGCATGGCTGCATGGCATTGCTCTAATGGAATTTGTGTCAGAGCCTGTGCGACAACACAGATGCACAACTGGGAAGAGGGACAGAGCAATGTCACTCTATAACTTTGACTGGACTGGTCCAAACCAAAATTCATGGCTGGAAATGTGCATTTCCCGCACAGAGTTCAAATACACTGCCCTTGCGATTTGCATGCAGTTGCAAATGTTTTGTTTTTGGCACCCCGAATGCAGATCGCAAGCACAGTGCATTTGGGGGCATAATATCACATAGTAGCACAGTACAGCAACAAAAGAGCAAGCACTGTTTTTTGTGCATTCCGGTGCATTTTGCAGCCCATTCAAGTGAATAGGCTCTCAAAATGCACCGCAAGGGAACGCACGGGTTTGGATCTGTGTAGTGTGAACCGACCCTTAATTACATTATTATGCTTATACTGCGCTGAGATTTTAGGTGATGACTCCTAGAGGAGTGTTTTGCCTGTAGAAGGAACTAATGTTTTCCTATGTGTCCATGCACATCCAGAGGCGTTTTTAAGCTAAGTGTTTAGAGGCAGAAAAAAACTGTTTTGTGATTCTGAGAGCATTTTTTCTTGCAGAAAAAAAGCCAAACACTCCTAAATGCAAGTACAAAAACTGCTAAAAATTAACGTTTTTTTCTGCCAAAAGCACTGGTGTTTTTTTAAGCTAGTGTGCATGGATCCTAAACCTGGACAACAGTTCTCGTGCACAGATCATTGTAAGCATTGTCCATGAATATCTATGAATAACATAGACACAACAATATTGGAGTTCAGAGTTCTACTTTAAAGTTTACAAAAAGAACTCCAGAAACATATTTTCTAAAAGTGCAGGACCTATCGAAATAAAAGATGGAACTCTATTTTCTTCATCCCTTGGATTTATACAAATGTTTATCAATATTCTGAAAAATATATTAAAATAGCTATTATAGCAAATAAACAGCAAAATCCTAAAAATCTCTACTAAATATAAAAATAACTGCATTGAGTTAATTTATACTTTTTCAAAACAGTGAAGCAGCAACTCATATTAACAACTTTTACTACTTTAATGATTTTAATGTTGTACCAAAATGACGAACCTAAAATCAGAATCTACAATCTATGATTATACCTAACTTGTATAATACAATAGGGTCTATTCATGCCTGTTCATTCTTTATGTGTGTGCACCTGTTGTGGGTGCAGATGGATTCTTAAATATATTTGGGGGGTTTTGGTTACTACATATGTCTTGAGTTGATTAATTTTACAGTTTTTTTTAATTTATGATTTTTTATGGACATTTACAGATTTGCAGGACTCCAAACACATGCATATATTTGGAACAAGAAAAAAAAACACAATTTCAGACAGAGCTACATTTAGACGTCCTCCCACCTTGGACATACAAGTTATGGCACACTTCTACACAATTTCTACTAGTGCTAAATCTGATCTGATAGAAAACAAAGATCAACATCACTACAAGTACCTGGGTGTTCCGAGCCTCTTTAATTCAAAAGTAAATTATCCCAAGCTTTTGCAAATGTACTGGCTGAGTTGCTTGTGCACCCAGAACTGTTCTGGATTGTCCATAATGGCCGAATATATTTTGCAGCATTTATTTGAATTCTCCCCATCCTTGATGGAATGCTGAAGGCAGAATATTTATGTGCAGGCCTCTTACCTATGACAGAGTTTCTGTCTAGTGACTAAGAAAAAGAAACACAAGAAAATTAAGGGGCAAGTTTGTGTTTTGTTGCAGAACATCCTTAAAACAAACCAGAAGAAAAATGAAGGCTGTCTCTGATCTCACTACTTTCTGAGTCAGTGACCCCAATTGTGCATGCAGTTGGTGAACTCCAAGGTTTTTTCAGCCGCAAAATGGTGGAGCTGAATTCTGCCACCTCCAGCAGTGGCCTTGTGTGCATCACTTTTTACTGTCACTTATAAACACAGAAGCCCAGCTTCTGTGTTACAAGTGACAGTTCACCTCTCTCTGCAGCTTCCACATAGCCCACCCTGCGTGTAACTCAGAGTGGAGACAAGGGAGGGACAGATGCCATTGCACAGTGTGTATATTGGTTGCAGGGAGGGCATCAAATGCTGAGCTGCAGCCCTGTGACCGGATGCCAATACCCCCTACTGGATGATCATATACACTATATTGCCAAAAGCATTGGGGTGCCTGCCTTTACACACACGAACTTTAATGGCATCCCAGTCTTCGTCCGTAGGGTTCAATATTGAGTTGGCACACCCTTTGAAGCTATAAATCTTCTGGGACGGCTGTCCACAAGGTTTAGGAGTGTGTCTATGGGAATGTTTGACCATTCTTCCAGAAACACATTTGTGAGGTCAGGCAATGATGTCAGACGAGAAGGCCTAGCTTACAGTCTCTGCTCTAATTCATCCCAAAGGTGTTCTATAGGGTTGAGGTGCAGGCCAGTCAAGTTCCTCCACCCCAAACTCGCTCATCCAAACAAGCCACTTACATAACCATCCATGCTCATGTCACACAGCCTCACTTGGCAGTCATGATATAAAGAAGAAGCCATGCTACATCAAGCAGGCCACACAGTGAAGATCTTGGTGGTACACAACAGATGAGTCTGTGGTTTTTGAGGAATACTAGGAGAGAGCATTGGTTCCCAGAAAGGTTGAGCTTGCTCTTTAAGTAATAACGGGAAAACCTAAATTCTGCACAAACTGGCATCTCTATCTTTTAAACATCAAGAGATAAAAATCTATAGTTATTGCGAATCAGGTTTGTGGAAACAACAGACCGCTCTCATAGTAACACAGTGTTTTGCCAGGGTGAACAATATACAACGGATGGAACACTTAATTTCCACCCTGAAAGACAAACAGAAGCTCCTATGGTTAGATGGTTCTACTAGGAACAGTTCCGACTATCTACTGAATGCTTACAATATTAATGACCATGTCTGCTACCTTTCCTGTTTTTTCCTGGAGAAAACCTCTATGGTCATCCTTTCTGTACCCCCCCCCCTTTTTTTTTTCCTTTCCCTTCCCCTTTCCTACTAACCCTTTATATATAACTCTCTTCCTCCTACCATAGATTTTCCTTCTCATTCCTTTGACCCTTAACCCATTTCTAAAAACAAAAATTGGCTCTCATTGGACTTGCTTCTTTGCACCTGCAATTCTACTGCTCTACAGTGACTAAACTATGGCACTTGATATTCAACACAATTTTCTATGCCAAGTGATATTTTTTGTCTTTTGTCACTATTACCTTACACACCCTCTCTGCTTACATTGTGAAAGTAATACTTTGAGCAGAGTTCTTATTGGTCAGCATCGTCCATGTGATGGTGCTGACCAATCAAACATCCTCTAGCCCAAACTGTCATTGATGCAAAGAAAGGAAAGAAAGCAGTCGGGATTTCAAATCCCTGCTGCTTTCTCTCTTCTCCTGCCACTGAGAGTCAACATGGAATGCCTGCAGGGAGGTTTCCCACACCGGCAGTGGGTAAGCCTGGGTTCACGCAGCAGCAGTGGGGAAACCGCATGTGATTTGAACAGGAATCGCATACTATACAATTTTAACGCACCGCAAAGTATTGGTAATCAGTATTGGCAAGTACTTGACCGAAAGTATCAGTACTCGTACTTGCCGAGAAAAAATGGTACCATTTGTACCACTAGCCCCTCCCTCTTAGATTGTAAGCTCCAAGGAGCAGGGCCCTCCTAACCCTCTTGTATTGAACTGTATTGTTGCTGTATTGTCTCCCGTTATATTGTAAAGCACTGAGCAAACTGCTGGCGCTATATAAATCCTGTATAATAATCCCTAATTGCTACCCAAGTGATATTATAATTGAATGCTATTGAAATTTACCTTTTCTTTTCAATCTGCAGTACTGTCATTTTCTGTAAAATCCAATGCAATATGGCAGATACACAGATGTGTATAGAACGCCCCCCAATAATGTAATTTCCTGCTTATGTGATAAGTCAGATTTTGTGCATTCCCTGCAACAAAAATTATTATTATTATTATTATTATACAGTATTTATATAGCACCAAAGGGTATGCTCAGCGCTGTACAATAGCAAGGGGGACAGAACATAAGAAAAGACAGAAACAATACAATACACGAGGGGTCGTGTATTTTTGGTGAGATACTCCCAAAGAGAAATCACGTTTAAACTGATGCAGACCCTGCAACTTCCTCATTAGATCCCTGCAAGTGCAGCAGCTGATTGATAATTTATCAGTCACTCCCAATCCAATCCTTGCAATGTATATTGATCACCCAGAGAGAAATGTTGTTTCTTAACAAAGTGGAGTTACTTTTTAAACCAAATACGTTGTTGCATAAGTGCCTGTAAAGTCAAAAAGTTTAAACTTTTTACATGTCATGTTTTCAATTAAATCATACCAGCAATATATATCTGCACATATATTTCCTTTCCTAGAGTGACAACGCTTACTCAGCTTAGCAGCAATGTTGTCATCCTTTCCCATTTTGGATAATAACAGTTGTTGCATAGTCAGAAACAACAGAAAAAATGATGATGTTGTATGAACAGAAGTCAACAAGATGCGCACAAGGTAAAAAGAAAACCATATTATTAAAACAAAAAAGAAATGCTATCCTATTGCAGTGCTCTACAAAACTAAGATTTATACTGACAATTTAGTTTAACTTTAAACTCAATAAACTGTTGCAAATAATATTTATTCCTATGAAATCTGCTACTATAAAGGTAGACAGGTTTGCACCTACAATGACTGTTGCCTATTTCCAGCTAAGCCCTACTATATATTAGTTATGAATGAAAGCAGATATGATAGATAAGACTTGATACGCTTGACTGAGACAATGCATATTGACTAAATGCTAATACTGTTAGATGCCAAAATCACAAGGAAATATTAACAATCATTTAATAGCAGCATATGTGAATTTGTGAATACAGATTATATATTGATCACAGGCACATTCTGAATTATCTAGCTAGAGCATACTCCCTGCAGTGTACTATTGCATTACATGATGTCCTGCAGGGGTAATATATCATTTTACTAAGATGATCTGTGTACCAGTTGGGGGTGTTAATGACGGTGAAATACTGAGAAAGGTTGTTTCATTGATCCAGGAATATTACAGATCATTATAGGTTAGGCAACAGGATATCTTTACACAAACAGGCTTATTTGAAAAGGTGGTGTAAAAGGTAATGAAAGAACTATAATGATTTGTAAAGCAGAAAAGAATATAGGAGCCAGTCAGATAACAGTTTACTTTAGTCAAAGCAGTAAAAATGTTTGGTGATTGGTTGGTGTGGATTATTAAACTCTGAACACTGTTCTAGTTTCTGTTAAAGCGGAGTTCCAGTCATTTTTGTGTTTATTAAAAGTCAGCACCTACAAAAACTGTAGCTGCTGACTTTTAAAAACACACTTACCTGTCCCAGGGTCCAGCGATGTACTCACCCGTGCTGTCCCTTCTCTCCCTCTCCTCGCCCCAGCGCCGGCATCTCAGCTGTGGGCACCAGGCTGTGACAGCTTGCGGCTTTACATACGAGAGTCGCGCTGCGCATCCTGATTGGTCCAGCAGTCTTCTGGGACCTGTGAAGCATCCCAGAAGACTGTGGGAGGAAGAAGCGGGGCTGAACTTCTGGCTCACTTCACTGCGGTGAAGTGAGCTGAAAGTGAAAACAGGTACCTGTCAAAACCAGGTATCCGCTCCCCTCAAAAAAATGCTAAATATGGTAGTGGAGGAGGGGTGGTAAACAAGCAGAGCTTCCACTTTTGGGTGGAACTCCACTTTAAAGAACAGCTACAGTGCTTTGAAAAAGTATTCATACCCCTTGAAATTTTACACATTATGTTATGTTACAGCCAAATACGTAAATGTATTTTATTGGTATTTTATGTGATAGACCAACACAAAGTGGCACATAATTGTGAAGTGGAAGGAAAGTGATAAATTTGTTACAAATAAATATGTGAAAAGTGTGTCGTGCATTTGTATTCAGCCCCCCTGAGTCAATATTTGGTAGAACCACCTTTCGCTGCAATTACAGCTGCAAGTCTTTTTGGGGATGTCTCTACCAGCTTTGCACATCTAGAAAGTGAAATATTTGCCCATTCTTCTTTGCAAAATAGCTCAAGCTCTGCCAGATTGGATGGAGAACATCTGTGAACAGCAATTTTCAAATCTTGCCACAGATTCACAATTGGATTTAGGTCTGGACTTTGACTGGGCCATTCCAACGTATGAATAAGCTTTGATCTTAACCGTTCCATTGTAGCTCTGGCTGTATGTTTAGAGTCATTCAAAATTTTGAAAACCATGTATAATTTTCTTTCCACTTTACAATTATATGCCACTTTGTGTTGGTTTATCACATAAAATCCCAATAAAATATAGTTAGGCAAACACTCACGGCAATTAGCTCTCCAACTTAGCAGCCCAGTCTCTGGTCACCTCTTACATCCCATGTGAGAATGCCCCAAGCCCTGGCTTCTCTCCATTTTTTCCTCCTCCTGCTGTTCTCTGTCCCCTAGGACTTGTAGTCCCATGCAGTCCTTGGCTTTATGGAGAACTGACTACATCCCCCATGGTTCCAGGTGGTTACCAGCGACCTTTTTCCTCTTCTACGCTGCACAGCAAATTACAGTTTCCTCTCCTGTCCTGAGTAGTGGTGGTGCTCCCCTCTGGCTCACTGTGGCTGCAGCACAGCCCTATCAAATTGTCCTTTAGCCATCTTTCTCTCCCTCCCTGTACAGTTGGTCCTCTGCTCACTGGCAGCTTGGGAAAGAGAAGTAAGCTGTATGGGAGGCTGCAGCTTCATACTGACAGCCCAGTCCATGCAGCAGTGGGCATACAGTAGAGTGCTGCAGACTAGGGCTACAGATTTTAAAAAAGTCTCAAATTAAAAAGTTCACTACATTAGTCCATCAAAGCTTGTTGACACAGGCCTTTAAATGATAGGGGCGCATAAAGGGGGAGTGAAGGGGGTTAAGAACTGAGGGATATAAAGTTCTGGTTTCAATAGTTTTTGAGTCACTGACCTGAAATAAGGGTGCAGCTTAGAAAATCTGAATTCCTAGCTGGCATACTTTCTCAAGGATAGAGGCTGAGACATTGAGAAAGCTCAGATCCAAGTGAAAAATAGCTAGAATTGTGGAAGTAAAGTATAGCAATAGAAGTCACCATTTTCTCTCGGTACAGGTTCCTTTTAAAGCCCACTTGAAGTCCCATAAATAAATATTTAGTCAGACATTGCACTAATATCTTCCATTTTCATAGTTTTACTTCTACTTTCCTGTTATAGCAGTTGCGTATTATGTGTAAATATATAATTATAGTAACACTAAAAGAAATGGAATGGTGCCCATGACAGTTAGCTTATATTTTGGCAGTAAAGAGTAGCTATAGAAGTCACCATTTTCTCTCAGTACAGGTTTCTTTTAAATCCTACTTGAAGTCCCAGACACAAATAGACATTACACTAATGTCTTCCATTTTCACAGGTTTACTTCTACTTTCTGGTTACAGCAGTTGCATATTATGTCTAAATATATAAACATGAAACAAATGGACTCTAATGGTGCCCAAAGCTTCACTAACTCACAATGTTAAAATTGTACAAATTTTATATTATTACAGGAGTATGTAACATTCCCTCATGCAGCTCTACCACCTATAGCTGTATAAAGGAATGTTACATACTCCTGTAGAAGGAAACATATAATTCCCAGGAGGGTTTTATGTCATATTTGTTTTATCTATATCGTATAAATAAAATTTGTACAATTTTACAGTGTGATTTAGTGTATCCTTGGGCACCATTAAAGTTCATATTTTTCATTGTTTATATAGATTAATTATAGGAAGTGATACCTGTGAATGCACCCACCCTTTTCTCTTTTGGTATGTAGACAGCTGCAGCCTGCATCCTCCAGTGTAGGTGGTGCTTGAGCGGGATGGTACCCAAGCTGTAAAGGAAGTCAAGAGAAATCTAGGCCTCGGCTTTTCGGTTGGCTATGCTGCATCCAGGTGATCTGTTGTGGCCATCTTGGGTCAACAGAGCCTTTTTAGGTCCCTGCCCCCAGATTTTGGTGCACGTTTTGCATAGTGAATAGTGCAGGGAAAGAGCACTCATCTGAAAGGGAAAGTGACTCACAGAAGGGAGAGGTTCCAGACGAGCAGTAACAGGCTAAGGATACACCACCCTTTTTGGAAGCCTCCCCATTAGGACCAGAACAGCCAGGTCACATTCCACGTTCTGAGACAAATACTATTGGTGCATCTGAACTTGCTGTATCTCCTAGCTGTACAGAACTGTGAGTGTTGATTTGCGTGGTGCTCTTCCCGCTGGGCTGTTTGTAAAGTTGAGCCATCCCTTCAATACCAGTTCTCGGCCTATGCAACTAGACTATGTGTAATTAATGACGCTGCACCATACTGTACCCTCTCACAGGTATTTTGATTATGTCTTAATATATCTGTGCAGTCCAATAGGCACCAGAATTTGATGATGCCGCCCTGTGTACTTTTACAGACCTGGTCTGACACATCCCTCTTTCTCTGCAACGCGAAGTAATTTGGCTCTTTCTATGACAGCACAATGCACTGAAGTGGGAAGGCAGGAAACATATTTCCAATAAGGGAAAAAAGTATTTTAAAGCTGAAGTTTTAAATCAGCACCAGGGTAGGTACTTACAATGAATAAAACTTGTCCCTTTTGCCAATAGCTGCCATGCTCGACATGTTTTTGAA
This sequence comes from Staurois parvus, assembly GCF_062004578.1. Lineage (NCBI taxonomy): Eukaryota > Metazoa > Chordata > Amphibia > Anura > Ranidae > Staurois > Staurois parvus. The sequence goes on from NW_028317821.1 coordinate 5,245,948, forward strand.
ATCTTCTTTCCTCTGTCCCCCCAGATACCCTTGCAGCTGTGATCTTCCAGTGCTGCAGGAATTAATTCAAGTGGCTGGACCTGTCACAGGCATTTGTCAAAAGTGTTGACTATACCCACCCTTTCTGCCCCCTGCTCCATTCACAAAAGCTATACTATCAGTTCCCTTCATGAAAAGTTCTCTATGAATGGAGGAGGCAGACCTTTCCTTCATTTGCCTGGTTCAGCTGCTCATATTAACCCCTGCAGCACAGGTAGATCATAGCTGTGGGGCTTTTTGTATATCACCACTAAAATAACATATGGTGGTACAACTATAAAAAGAAAATAAGGTGTGAGACTTTACTTGGGCTTTACTTAAAAGACAAAAAGATAAAGGAATGTTTCCCAGGTGGGAAAATATGCCTACTGATGCACAAGAAAACTCATATTACATGTGTGCTTGAAAAAATAGCTGGGCCTTGGAATGGGCTTTAAAAGTCGCCAGTACACAGTATATACATGACATTTACTACCAATTCCCTGATCCTTCTTAAAACTTCACATTTAAACTACATGTACCACTTCCCTTTTATTTCCCTGTTATTTTCGGGCTCCCTGTCACTCTTGACCTCACTCTGAAAGCCCAACCCCTGCTGATACCATCATATAATTTGGGTCAGAGTCAGGGGCGGACTGACAGCTCATGGGGCCCCCGGGCAATAGGGGATCATGGGGCCCCTTTGTCCTTGCCCAAACTCAAAAAAGCCTATAAAAAAGGTACCAGGGGCATCTCATGGGGCCCCCTACTGACCCCGGGCCCTCGGGCCTTGCCCGAGTTTACAAATGGTCAGTCCGCCCCTGGTCAGAGTAAACTCTTTCAATGTTACCAGAAAATGGACTCACACAAAAGTTATAGGTGTGTAAATAATAACAGTTATTACTCTTAGTAACTTTAAGCAAAGGCCAACACATACAGTAAAATTGCAATCAGTTCTGGATGTCCTGAAAATCAGAATTTAACCAAGTGCCTTAACTCTGAGATGTTTCTGTCCCCAGTGAGCAAAAGTGAACTACTAAGTAATAAGGCCGTCTCACTTTGGCCCTCAGAAGCTGACGGCAAACTTTAAATCTTAGACGAAAAAAAGAGCTCTTTAAAGTTCCTTTAACTGCAGTGAAAGGTCTTCTGCACGCTTGTTGGGGCCCAGTTGGTGCACTAAAAGAATTCAGATCTCCTTAGTTGCAACAGGTGGAAGTCCCTTAAAGGATTTATGCAAGCACAGGCACTATCCCTTTAAGTGGTATTTAACTTGGGGAGTACCTAGTTAAGAAACAAGATGAAATGCAGGCTTTGAACAAGAGGTTTAAGGGGTGGGTAGAGGCAATTGTTAACAATAGGTTAATTCCTCTCTAGGCTGCAGTAGCAAATGGCAACAATGACAAGTGTCCCTTGATGGATGTAAGCCAATTGCAGAGGAAACAGTGGGCAGACACTGCAGCAGGCTCTGATGAGTGGATTATACTGGAAAAGTGTTTGCTAATAGGCCAGGTGAACTAGGCCTATTAGCAAGGAGGAGGAATAATTTTGACTAGGGGTATTTGTGCTGAAAGAGGGAAATTTGGGAATGATAGGGATATGATGTGTTCTAGGAGGATATTTTTTTTTTCGAGGGGGGAGGACTTGTGCTGGGAGGGAGAATTTAGGGGCTCACAGAAGTAAGATTTGTTCTAGGAAGGGGGATTTGTCCTGAGAGAGGGAATTTGGGGGGTGATGGGAGTAAGATTTCTTCTAGGAAGGGTGATTTAGCAGGGGATTTGTGCTGGAAGAGGGGAAGGGGTGATTACAGGGAGGGGATTTGTTCTGGGAGGGAAAATGTGGGGGTGGTGAGGGTAAGATTTGTTATGTTTGTTATGGGGGGCAGATTTGTGCTAGGAAGGGTGTTGTAGGGGGGATTTATGCTGAGAGTGGAGATGGGGGAAAATAATTTGTGCTAGGAGGGGGGATAGGGGGTGGTGCGTCGAAGGTGGGATTGTGGGAGGGGATTTGGGCTAGGAGGGTGAATTTGGGAGGGTATCAGGGAGTTAGATTTGTTCTAGGATGGAAAATTTGGGGGCATATGCTAGGAGGGGTAATTTGGGGGGATTTGTGGCCTGTGTCACCCAATCTTACAGCGCTGCATGTCATTCTGTTTGTTTCTTTTAGAAGGTTTGGGGTTGTTACTGCATATAGATCTAGCGCTCGTACCAAATCCAAGTTTTTAATCATACAGGCTGTTTTAATATTTTCTACTGTTTTAAAAAAAGTTTTTTTTAAAAAAAAGTTATTATTTTTGGGGGGGTGCAAGTAGCTGGTATTCAAATCTGGTCAAGAAGATGAAGAAAATCCACCATCACCAACACCCAAAAAATTCTGCCTCTTACCAGATCAAATTGACTCCCAGTTAAGGATGGGTCAAAATGCACAATGCAAATTCCAGATGCATGCCATGGACCTGGATACTTTATGACATCAAAAGGATCGAACTGGCCCCCAATGGTGGATTGAAAAAAACCCGTTGGATAATTCCAAAACTAGCTGTAATCCTGACAATTGTAGAGCTCCAAACTTTTCCTCCAAAAAGTGAACAGAGAAAATAAACCTGCAGAAAAGATTTATCCTCAGAGAGGACAAACCCATTCAAAAAACAAAGAAATCCTCATAGTGTAGTAAATTAAGAAAGATTTATTGCCCCAAAGCATAATATAAAACGTACATCAAAGTAATTGATCAAACAGCATGTCACCATAAAGATGGATGATAGGTTTCAAACCAATAAGATGGCCACCACATTCCGGTACGTGCTGACATCACCCGATCTAGCTCCTCCCTATGCATTTCGTCACTGGTGATGTCGTCAGGGGCGTGGCCAGCGTCAGGACGTAGCTCCTTTATATAGGAAGGAGGGAAGCCATCTCCTCCCCTATTCTTATCAACATGTGCACCGGAACAGGAAGAAAAAACCTCTGGTCCAGAGACCAAGAATTACAATACATATTGTGCCAGTAGTAACTTATCAACAGATTAGGTAAGAACAAGCACTGGGCAACAAAATTGTTTGAATACAAAACAAGATCCGGACTTTTAATGCCCTAAAAAAAGCCAAACCAAAAAAACGAGCATAGACGTTGCAATACCAATTGTGGCACCATCTTGTGTACACAAAACATATGACAGCTGTCAACTCAATTTTAATTAAAAATATAAAAATAATAATACAAAAAATTACAAATAAATTATAAATATCACGAACACATAACCTGAATCAACCCTAAACATAAATATAAAAATAAAGATAATCAGAAATACCTGCAGACTGTGCATTTCCTGCAAGGGTAATAACCCTTAATTTCTTGAAACATGAAAGGTTTTTTAGGGGGAGCTATGACATTAGGAGCTAGAAATAGTCTCAAAGGGGGTGCCCCTCTGAAAATAATGAGAGGGGCTTCTGGAAGTAAAGGACCCAAGATTTTGTCATTACGCAATACTCCCCAATGTTTTTTGAAAATATTCTTGACGTCTGAGTGGAGTTTGTAGTGACAAAAGCAGTTTTGAAAGACTCATTAGTGTTTTTATTAAAATCTGGAACTAATAATTCTGCTCTGTCTTTAGCATCTGCCTCCCTAAATGCTTTTTCCAATACATAGGTATCATAACCCTTTTCAAGAAATTGCAATTTTAATCGATCTGCTTCTAGTTGGAAATCAGTATGATTAGTACAGTTTCTTTTAAGCCTAAGAAACTGGCTCTTAGGCACAGACTTCAACCAAGAGGGATGATGACAACTTCTAGACCCAATTAAACTGTTTCTATCAGTTTTTTTGAAGAAGGTAGAGGTGACTAACTTGTCACCTTCCACTCTAATCTTTAAATCGAGGAAATGTATTTCTTCCCTGCTGTATTCATATTGGAGAACAATTCCCCTGTCATTTCTATTGAGAGTGGAAACAAACTCATCTATTGTATCTATTTCTCCCTCCCATATAAAGAAGACATCGTCGATGTACCTTTTCCAGAGTACTAGCTGTGAATGGCTCTGTCCACGAATGACCTCTTTTTCCCATTTGGCCATAAAGAGGTTGGCCATACTGAGAGCAAATCTTGCTCCCATGGCCACTCCTCTACTTTGCAAATAATAAGTATCTTCAAACCAAAAATAATTGTGCCCCATGGCAAAGTCTAGAAGGGAGAGAATAAAATCCATTTGAGGGTTAGGTAATGATCCATCATCCCTCAAGAAATATTGCTCTGCCTCCCTGCCATGAAAATGGGAAATGATGGTATATCATTAACAAAAGACTGTTTCCACTCGATATCCCCAAGAATATTGATGACCTGAGTAGTATCCTTTAGGAAGGTTGGTGTACTCACAGCTAGGGGCTGGAGGAAATGACCTATGTATTTCCCTACTCTCTATGTTACTGAGTCAATCCCACTGATAATGGGCCTCCCCTCTATCTGCTAATAAACTGCTCATCTCAGATCAATAGGTCTCAGGATTCAACACAATAATTCCACCCCCCTTATCCACTGAACGAACTACAATGTCGTTTCGATGCTTAAGGGCTTCCATACCCAACTAGAATCTAGTATCCGGTCTCTGTCTTTTGACTGAAAGTTCCTCCAGATCCTTAAGGATCAAGTCCTTAAAAACAGAAATCAAAGGAGCCACATTCCCAAGTGAATTAAATAAAGATGCATTGGCCAAGGAAGTTTGCTTATAATTAAGTCTTCCCTCATTCTTATTGCCACTATTCCTAGTGGGATTACTGATAAGAAACCTCTTTATGTTGATTTTCCTAATAAATTTATGTACATCCATGAACATCTCAAATTTGTTAAGCCTATTAGGCGGGGCAAATTGAAGGCCATGACTTAGTACATATTTTTCATTGTCAAATATTGTGGCAGGTTTATTTTCTCTGTTCAATTTTTGGAGTAAAAGTTTGGAGCTCTACTATTGTCCGGATTACAGCTAGTTTTTGGAATTATCCAACGAGTGTTTATCCATCTACCATTGGGGGCCAGTTCGATCCTTTTGATGTCATAAAGTGTCCAGGTCCATGGCATGCGTCTGGAATTTGCATTGCGTATTTTGACCCATCCTTAACTGGGGTGAATTTGATCTGGTAAGAGGCAGAATTTTTGGGTTGTTGGTGATGGTGGATTTTCTTCATCTTCTTGACCAGATTTGAAGCATTCATGACAACGTTGATGTCCCAGTAAAAAAAAAGGGGCTTATTTCACGTTATTTCTCCTTAGCATGTGAATTAGACTTTCCATTTATTCCATGTTTTTCACAAACTTTTTGGTTATATGTAGCGCTGCACTTTTATGTTTTCTTGTTTGATGTATTGTTGCCTGCAATATTGAGGTGGCTGCTTATGTTCTATTGATACTTTTATGTTAGGGAGTTACACACTGTCAGCTCCTGCACACTGCTTTGTATGGCTCTTCATAGCAGAGCCATACAAAGCAATGTGCTTACAGTGTAAAGCACATACACAGCATATAGTAAAACAGCACACAGCACACAGTTTTGATCGCCCCAGATGTTAACCCCTTCCTGCCCAGTGCCATTAGTACAGTGTCAGTGCTTTTTATTAGCACTGATCACTGTATTGGTGTCACTGGGGATGTCAGTGACAGTCAGTTCCCCTCAGTGTCAGAATTCTCACTGCAGTCCCTCTATAAGTCCCTGATTGCCGCCATTACTAATAAAACAAAAAAAATTCCAGTATACAGTAGCAAGAAAAAGTATGTGAACCCCTTGGGATTACGTGGAGTTTTGCATGAATTGGGCATAAAATGTGCTCTGAACGTCATCTAAGTCACAACAATAAAAGAACACAGTCTGCTGAACATAATACTACACAAACATTAGATGTTGCCATGGTTTAATTGCACATAACATGTAAACATTCACAGTGCAGGGAGGAAAAAGTATGTGAGGCCCTAGCTTAATGACTTCTCCCAGAGCTAATTGGAGCCAGGAGTGAGCCAACCTTGACTCCAATCAGTGTGATGATATTGGATGTGTTGCTGACAGCTGTCCTGCCCTTAAAAAACACACACCTGTTTTGGGTTTACTGGTTTCAAGAAGCACTGTCTGATGTGAACCATGCCTCGCAGAAAAGAGCTCTCAGAAGACCTACGATCAAGAATTGTTGACTTGCATGAAGCTGGAAAGGGTTACAAAAGTGTCTCCAAAAGCCTTGATGTTCATGTGTCCACGGTAAGACAGACTGTCTACAAATGGAGAAAGTTTAGCACTGTTGCTACTCTCCCTAGGCGTGGTCGTCCTGTAAAAATGACTGCAAGAGCACAGCGCAGAATGCTGCATGAGGTAAAGAAGAATCCCAGAGTGTCAGCTAAAGACCTACAGAAATCTCTGGCACATGCTAACATTTTTGTTGACACATCTACAATAAGGAAAACATTAAACAAGAATGGAGTACATGGGAGGACACCATTGCTGTCCAAAAAGAATATTGCAGCACGTTTGAAGTTTGCAAAAGAGCACCTGGATGTTCCACAGCACTACTGGCAAAATATACTGTGGACAGATGAAACCAAGATTAAGTTGTTTGGGAAGAACACACAACACTATGTGTGGAGAAAAAAAGGCACAGCACACCAACATCAAAACCTCATCCCCACTGTAAAACATGGCGGAGGGAGCATCATGGTTTGGGGCTGCTTTGCTGCCTCAGGGCCTGGACGGATTGTTGTCATTGATGGGAAAATGAATTCCAGAGTTTATCAAGACATTTTTCAGGAAAACGTACGACCATCTGTCCGCCAACTGAAGCTCCGCAGAGGATGGGTGATGCAACAAGACAATGACCCAAAGCATACAAGTAATTCAACAAAACAATGGCTGCAACAGCACAGAATACGCCTTCTGGAGTGGCCCAGTCAGAGTCCTGACCTCAACCCGATTGAAATGCTGTGGCATGACCTTAAGAGAGCGATTCACACCAGACATCCCAAGAATATTGCTACACTGAAACAGTTTTCTGAAGAGGAGTGGTCCAAAATTACTCCAGATCGTTGTGCAGGTCTGATCTGCAACTACAGGAAACATTTAGTTGAGGTTATTGCTGCAAAGGAGGGTCAACCAGGTATTACGTTCAAAGGTTCACATACTTTTTCCTCCCTGCACTGGGAATGTTTACATGTTATGTGCAATTAAACCATGGCAACATCTAATGTTTGTGTAGCATTATGTTCAGCAGACTGTGTTCTTCTATTGTTGTGACTTAGATGACGTTCAGAGCACATTTTATGCCCAATTCATGCAAAACTCCACGTAATCCCAAGGGGTTCACATACTTTTTCTTGCAACTGTATACCGCCATTTGTAAACGCTATAGCTTTCACGTAAACTAAATAATTTACATGTATTGGGATTTTTTTAGCAAAGACGTAGCAGAATACATTTTGGCCTAAATTTATGACAAAATTAGATTTTTCACATTTTTTTATTGAATATGTTTAATAGCAAAACATCAAAAATATAGTTTTTTTTTCCAAAATTGTTATTTTCTTTTGTTTATAGCGCAAAAAAATAAAAACGCAGAGGCGATCAAATACCACCAAAACAAAGCTCTATTTGGGGGAAAAAAAGGACATAAATTTAATTAAGGTGCAGCTTTGCATGACCACGCAATTGTTAAAGTAACGCAGCACTGAATCATAAAAAATGGTCTTGGTCAGGAAGGGGGGTAAATCCTCTGGAGGGCAAGTGGTTAACTTACCCAGTGACAATCGATCTCAGACTGCTGGCACCTAGATTGTGGTCCCGCAAGCTGGAAAATCTTTGTGCAGGGTGCAGCTGAGAGTGGCATTGTTACGTAAGTGACAGTGCAGTGTGAGAGTGACCAGTCCTTTGACGCAAGTTGATGAGAAAGGCAGGTGTTGGGCACCGCATTCGTCACAGTATCAAAACTTGCCAACCCTATCCTGCTTTATGCATATCACTATTGACCAGTGACACAGCCCATCATAGTGATGGGCCAGTACTAATGTGCATGAGGCAGATGGGAACAGGCAAGGTTTGACAAGAAGTGCTGGAGTTCAGCTTTATCTAGGATCCGGCACTAGTATTGGGGACTTATGCTAGGTCCACATACAGTTGTGTTCAAAATAATAGCAGTGTGTTGAAAAAAGTGAATAAAGCTCAAATTCCTTCTAATAGCTTTTATTTCCATACACACAAATGCATTGGGAACAATACACATTCTATTTCAAATCAAAACATATCAAATTTGTGTTGTTCCTCTAAAAAAAAAATTGAAGAAAAGTGAATAATAGACTGTTCAAATAAATAGCAGTGTTTGTATTCTTCTTTACAAACTCAAACATTCACTATATAAACTGAAAAATGTTTGAAGATTTTGCTTTCCTTTGAATCACTTAATTAATATTTATGGCCACTCCATAACGTCAATCTTGTTGGTCTGGAACCAAGATGTTGCACGTTTACTGGTGTGTTTGGGGTCGTTGTCTTGTTGGAACACCCATTTCAAGGGCATTTCCTCTTCAACATAAGGCAGCATGACCTCTTCAAGTATTCTGATGTATTCAAACTGATCCATGATCCCTGGTATGAGATAAATAGGCCAAACACCGTAGTATGAGAAACATCCCCATATCATGATGCTTGTGCAACCATGCTTCACTGTCTTCACAGTGTACTGTGGCTTGAATTCAGTGTTTGGGGGTCGTCTGACAAACTGTCTCCGGCCACTAGACCCAAAAAGAACAATCTTACTTTCATCAGTCCACAAAATGTTGCGCCATTTCTCTTTAGGCCAGTCAATGTGCTCTTTGGCAAATTGTAACCTCTTCAGCACATGTATTTTTTTCAACAGTGGGACTTTGCGGGGGCTTCTTGCAGATAGCTTGGCTTCACATAGGCGTCTTCTAATTATAACAGTACTCGCAGGTAACTTTAGACCTTCTTTGATCTTCCTGGAGCTGATTGTTGGCTGAGTCCTTGCCATTTTGGCTATTCTTCTATCCATTCCAGTGGTAGTTTTTCGCTTTCTTCCACGTCTTTCAGGTTTTGGTTGCCATTTTAAAGCATTTGCGATCATTTTAGCTGAGCAGCCTATCATTTTCTGCACTTCTTTATATGTTTTCCCCTCTCCAATCAACTTTTTAATCAAGGTACGCTGTTCTTCTGAACAATGTCTGGAACGACCCATTTTACTCAGAATTTCAGAGAGAAATGCACTGTAACCAGCATGTACAACATTTGCTGCCTTCCTTCCTTAAATAAGGGCAATAATTGCCACCTGTTTTTCAAAGAATGAATGACCTCACTAATAGAAATCCACACTGCTATTATTTTGAACATGCCCCTTTCAATTAGTGATTCAATTACACAGAATCAGCAGCATGCATGTCATGACTGTTGGGTCTGTTGGATTTCTATTACTCTACTACACCTGCTAGTAAATTATTTGCCATGTAGAAATATAATTTCTAACAAAAACAGTGATTGATCAGGTTAGTGATGTCTGACTGCTATTATTTTGAACACAACTGTATGTGTGGGTGGTGTGAAAATCTGTGCAGCCGCATCACCCGCACAGAAGAATGTGGACCCGCGGGAGGGTGCCATTAGTTCAACCGTGCAACCGTACTGGGAACCGAGGTTCCTGTGTGGGCTGCATTTTCAGAAGAAGTGCAGGGACTTCTTCCCTGCATGTCACGGGGCACTGGAGTCCATTCAAATGAATGGGCTCTCGTGCCCATGTAAAGCGGGGTCCGCACGGCCGCATATATGTGAACCAGGGCTCAGAGGCTCCTGCAGGTATGTGATTTTGGTGACAAAGTTGCTTTTTGCATAATGATCAAAGATGTTTATGGGAATGTTTACAAGTGTGTGTATCTTTTACTAGCAAAGAAACCGTAATGTGCATAAAGCTTTGATTATTTTGTGTATAGAGCTGTTAGGTAGGAAACTATGTATAATAATTATCATGATAGATTAGATAAGATTTGCTGCAGGTAATTCCTCACTGAGAGTAACTAGCTTTGTTTTTCATTAAACAGATGTCCTCTCACTGGCACAAGCCCATCAGAAGTCACTGAGGTGGGCTGAAATCACATTTTCCGCTTCGTCAAGCAGAACATCTCCAGCTTCATTTTCTCTGCACTTCTAAAGGGCATCTTAATAAAACTTTAACGCATCATGAAGACATGTATCTTTGTCTGTGTGTCTGTCTATCCTTACGTACTCACACATACATATATTATATCTACATAGGAACTTGAAAAATGAATGCAGATACACCTGTTAGTTGTTAGTTAGTGTCTGACATGCTAATTCTGCAAGAAAACAAATATTTCAAAGAGTTACATTACAAGTGAAAAGGTGGCCAAATGGCTGAAGCTGCATTGGTGCCCTTAGGCCAGCAGTCTGTTCCTAAGGAGCAAAGCAAGAGGTCACACCACACTCTGGGGCTCCCCTCTTACGCTTCTGCTTATATATGATGTCCACATGGTCTTCTCTAAGCACAGCAGCACTCTTCCTGCAACCTGGTTCACCTTGGTGCCCAGTCATGGTCTCACAACTCTCAGCCCCAAATGCACTGTACTTCACAGTCTCTCTTCCTGCTGCACAGTCTCTCTCTTTCTGCAGGCTCTTTTCCTCTGCTTTCTGCCCCCAGCACACCTTCAGGGTCCTGACCTTTCTCCAACAGGTCCCTGGGCTGTTAACTCCTTCTATTCTACATTCCCTGTAACTGGTGGGAGGAGCTGCTGATGCAGGCAATAAACGTCTTCCCCTCTTGGGTCCTTGGGTCCCTGCATCCTCCCACTGTTCACTTGCGGCAGGGAGAAAAGAAAGCTGCTTGGTGTCCACAGGAATGCCTGGGCAATATGGTTTCTGCCACCTAAAGGGCTGTAGACCAATCCCATCACTGGAAGTCTTTCATCCCCAAAGAAACAATAAGGTTTAATGCAAACTAACTAGACTTGAATAACATTAACATGGAACCACATAACAAGTTACTGCCATACGGTGTAGGCAAAGGAAATTTTCAGCATAGTGTATCAGGAGATGGGCTTGGGGTGTCATCCACTGGCAAGGGGTGAGCCAAAGGGGCGGTTACCCTAGGCACAATGGTTAACTGTAGGGTTGGGAGAGCCTTCCTTCTGTTACAAGTCTGAAAGGAATACTGACAGCGACAGTGGTTTTGACAAGTGAGTGGCTGATGGGCATTGGATCCCATAAGCTTCCACATCATGAACCAAAAGCGGCAGGGGGGGTGGCACAGTTTGGCATCTCTGCCCTGGCAATGGAATGACCTTGTCCTGGCACTGTCCACTGGTACAGTGATTGTGTATAATTGTGCATCAGAAAGTCTGTGTATGATAGTAATGACATCTTTAGGGCTGTTCTCTTCTTCATCGTCAGTTAGTTTCCTGTTTGTGTGTTTCTTGACTCTTGCTCCAGAGACTCTCAAATGACTCCAATTCCTTTCAATTCAAACTCATTTTTGCAGAGCAACTTCTGTTCTCTTAGAATCTGGAATCTGTTCTTCCATTTTGGTGGTACTGGAGTACCACCAAAAAGTTCCCCAGGGATTCCCCAGGATCTTCTGTTACCCCCACTGAAACAGAAGGTAAAGTGGGGGCAACTAGATTCACCTGCCCAAGTAGCATCTGGGTGATGAACGTCACTGGGGATGATAGTAGCTAAGAGCCTTCTCATCAAACCTGTGTTTTTCCTTATGATTAAAAGGCTCTTTGTGGTGTATGGACGCTAAATTCCTGGTTGTCTGTTAGCCAAAGGGTTAAACAACAGATTGATCTGCAGGTAACAATCATAAGGGAACTTCTCTGCGCCAATGGCCCAGATCCCTAACTCATTTAGTTATCATAAGAGCAGGTGCTTTAGGTACTTGTAGAAGTGTTGGCACAGCAGGGTTACTAGGGTACCTAAATTGAGAAGAGCCTTCTACTTCAACAGGCACCACAGTAGAGGGGCATACCAGTTTATCCGGAAAGCTACTAGAGGAGGCTAAAGTAGCTCCAGCTGGCTAAACTTATATAGTATTTTCCTCTTTCCCCTGTGACGTTCAAAGTGATGCCACCTTTGACTATTTGGAAGTTGGTGGTCATCTCTTCCCCGAACAGTGGAACCTGATTCTGAGGGAGGTGTTTTTGGCTCTTTCTTTGGGGTTATGCGTGAAGCTTTATTTAAATGCTCAGGCCTCCACTTTTTCTCAATCTTACATTTTACGTTGGAGCTAACTGATGTGGTTAGACACCACTTGACTTCCTATGCTGCATTTCCTGCAAGGCCTTTATGACTGTCTATATGGTACACTATATTGCCAAAGGTATTGGGATGCCTGCCTGCCTTTAAACACACATGAACTTTAATGGCATCCCAGTCTCAGTCTGCAGGGTTCAATATTGAGTTGGCCCACCCTTTGCAGCTATGACACCTACAACTCTTCTGGGAAGGCTGTCCACAAGGCTTAGGAGTGTGTCTATGTGAATGTTTGACCATTCTCCCAGAATCGCATTTGTGAGGTCAAACACTGATGTCAGACTAGAAGGCCTTATATATTTCAAAAATGGACCGCGCTAAGGTCATAAATTAACTAAATAAACTGTGCAATCTTTAAAGTGATAGCACTGAGTAAAATACAAATAAAATATTAATATTCAGTTCCAACATGTGAATAATTGGTGCAATGGTGCTGTATCTTTAACAGTGATACTCCATATTGAAATGACAAGTGCTTCACTGTGTTCACACTGGTGCCCCACATAGATGTAAACTCACCGTCATTTCATGACCACCCACCTCTAGGTAAGTCACACTCGCTCTTTGGGACTATCCCAGTTTGCAATCTGGTCCTGATGGCCAATATCCCTTCGCCCTTTTAACCGTGGTTGCTGGTAGTAACCAATAACTTTTCACTAGAACTGCATCAAGGTTAGGCAACTCCTCTCCTCCACAGGCAGTATTTCATATTTTCAGCATAAATCAAAACAAAACCAGACATTCCATAATGTAAAACTGTATAGAACTTTAATATGGGGTCAAACAATAGAAATCAATATGAAAATTAGCACTCACTTCCTCTACTACCACCCCAATAGATTGCTTAACATTCCTTCCCCTGAAGTACAAACATAATAATAATAATAAGCAAACTTAAAATAAGTGAATACCCAAAAATTATATAAAGTCCCATACACCTAAAGTCGAAAATAAAGTTCAAATGTCCAAAAATCTTTGCAAGTGATTTCTCAATTAATCTTTAACCCCGGATCAGATTGGTGATATACTCCAGAAAATGAATATGTTTAAAATTTTACAGTATATCACACCACAACTGTCCACAACCATGTGCAGTGCACACAGTGGCAATGTGGTAGTGCAGGTTTTTAAGAGTTAACATAGGCAGTGACAAAGCAACATTTCACCTCCCAGCCAAGTCAAGCACTATAATAATTATATGTCTATAGAGCAAGCAGTTTCTGATTGCTAGCCAGGAGCTCTTTTCCCATAATCACCACTAGGTATCTGTAAACTCAATGCCCAAAATGTACAAAAAAGGTACACTAATGAGGAGGCGTATAGAATTCTGAGCAATCAACAGGGCCAGCTCTACAACTAGGCGAACTAGGCAGCTGCCTAGGGCGCACTTCCACCTAAGGTGCAGCCATGGCCACTGGTTTCCTAACTCTCCGCCATGGCCGGATCTAGGGGGGCACTCATGGCTCGGACAAAGGGAAAGCAGCCTGAAGCACTGAAGCCTGCAAAGGAGAAATGACAGGAGAGAGCCAGGAGGTGTGGGCTGTTTTCTCCTCTGCTGTCAGTGGAACGATCCTCCAGCATATGACACAGGATCACTCTGTTCAGTGTTTGATTCATTCCCTGGCTCCTCACAGCTGAGAGATGAGCGGTCATTGGAGGAGATAGGAGATGGGGTAATCAAACTGTGTACAGCCCGATCCAAGAGTGATCTTGTGTAATCTGCTGAATGGAGGATCACTCCACTGACAGGAGTGAGAGCACAGTACAACCCGCACCTCTGCCTTACCTCTAGAGCTTACAGACTGGGGGAACTGTACACAATGAAAGGAAGGGGGGGGATGGGTAACAATCATTTGTGCTGAGATGAGAGGTTTGTGCAGGCGGGGGGGGGGGGGGATGAGGGAATATGCGCTAGGAGTAGGAGGAATGTTTGGGGGGGATTTGTGCCAAATGTGGGGTGGGGGGGTTGGGTACAGAGAGAGGATTTTATGCTGGGAAGTGTATTTTGGAGGAGTTTTAGCTAGAGGAGGGATTTGGGGGTATTTGTCATAGGTGGGGTAATTGAAGGAAAAGGATCGGTGCTGGGAGGGGGGATTTGTGCTAGTAGCAGGGATAGGGGGGGGGGGTGGATTTGTGCTTGGAGAGGGATTTGAAGGGATTTGTGTTAGGTGGGGGATGGGGGGTAATTTGTGTTAGGAGGGGAGGTTTGGGGGGAATTTGTGCTTGAAGAGGGGATTGGTGAGATTTGTGTTAGGAGAGGGGGGATTTGTGCTAGGAGGGGGGACTGGGGTGATTTGTGTTAGAAGAGGGGATTGGGGGGGATTTGTGCTGGGAGGGTGGATTTGTGTTATGAGGGGGGATTGGGGGGAATGTGTACTAGGAGGGGGGGAATGGGGCTGGGCGTGCACTTGGTGAGGGAAATTTGTTATAGGAGGGGGGGTTGTGCTAGGTGGGAGGATTAGGGGGGATTTGTGCTAGGAGGGGAGATTGGGGGGGGTTTGCTAAGAGGGGAGATTTGGGGGGTAATTTGTGCTAGGAGAGGGGGATTGGGGGTGGATATTGTGCTAGGAGGGGGGATTGGGAGGCATTGTTCTAGTAAGGGGATATTTGTGCTAGGAGGGGGATCTGTGCAAGGAGGTGGGATTAGTGGGCAATTTGTGCTAGGAGAGGGATTTGGGGGGATTTGTGGTGGGAGAGAGGATGGGGGGGATTTGTGTTAGGAGGGGGGATTGGGGGAATTTGTGCTAGGAGAGTGAATTGGTGAGATCTGTGTTAGGTGAGGGGTTTGGTGGGGATTTGTGTTAGGAGGGAGGATTTGAGCTAGGAGGAGGGATTTGGGGGATTTTTTTTAGGAAAGGGGTTTGGGGGGATTGGGGGAGATTTTTGTCAGGAGGAAGATTGGGGGAATGCTGAGGGGGAAACGTGGGGAATTTGTAGTGGAGCGCTGCAGTATTTCATGGTGAAGTGGTGAGCACCAGCAGTGCAGTAAAAACTGGTGCGGTGGCTAGCACTAGTAGTGTAACACAATAACAGCCGCCAAAAACTCAAGCACAGGCCCGTAGAGCCCACAGTAGCCTGAAAGATGCTTGCAAATTCTAAATGGCTGGTCCCAGATTCAGCAGCACCCCTTATCCCCCCATTCACAGCCCAGCCTAGAGTTCAGGTGGAAACAGCTAACCTAACAACTTCTCTTGAATTTTTTTGCTGTTTTTCACTGCCTCTATAATTTGATTCTGGAACAAAGTAGTGTAAATACCTTGGGGTGTCTACTTTCCAAAAAGGAATCATTTGGGGAGTGTTTATGCTGTTCTGGCAATTTAGGGCCTCTGAAAATGTGATAGGTAGTATGGAAATCCCATGCTTAATTAACGATTCTTTAAAACCTTGAAGGTTTTTCCATGAATTGAGCTTTCTTTTGGTGGTATTTTTGCGCTATAAAAAAAAAAAGACCGACAATTTTGAGAAAAAAAAAACAATATTTTTGACTATTTGCTATTATGTTCAGTACATGTCCATTAAATAAATTTTAAAATTCAAATTTTATCATAAATTTAAGCCCAAAAATATATTCTGCTCCATCTTTGCTAAAAAAAATCCCAACACGTGTAAATTAGTTGGTTTACGTGAAAGTTAAAGCGTTTACAAATGGCGTTATATATACTGGAATTTTTTTTTTTTTTTGTTACTAGTAATGGCGGTGATCAGTGACTTATAGCGGGACTGCAGTGGGCATTCTGACACTGGGAAGAACTGACATCCCCTGTGACACCAGTACAGTGATCAGTGCTAAAAAAAAAACATCCAGAGCAGTATGCCCGAGCCGACAGGGAGGAGGACTGTTAGTAAACAAAGCAGCCCTCCTCCCCGTTGAAGATCCCGGTAATCACCTGGTGTCGGTGGGTAATCACCAGCCGGGACCCGGTGATTGACAGCTGGAGCCACAAGTGGCGGTGATTTTGAGCACCCCTGTAGCAGTATTTCTGCTGTAGGGCGGCAGGGAAGCAGTTAAGTAACACCAAAAGAAAGCTCTATTTGTGTGAAAAAAATTACATAAACTAATTTGGGTACAGTGTTGCATGACCGAGCAACTGCCAGTAGCACACTGCTGAATAGCAAAAAAAATATCCTGTCGTCAAGGGGGTAAAACCTTTCGGAGGTCAAGTGGTTAAACATTTACAAAGAAAAAATATAGCTATTGTGGAAATATTGAAACTTCAACTAATACTAAAAGCAGAACTTTTTAAACATTTGGATAGAGTGTAAAGGGATTAGAAAACCTGTTGGGGTTTTATTGTTACCTCTACCCCCATTATGGAGATTCACCCTCTCTATTTGTCCTGTTTACCGTTATCATTGAAAGCAAAAGTAAATGAAAATCCCAAACTTTGGGTTGTCCACAGAAAACTAATAGCGGGGAAATTTGCCAATATGGATACTAGTTCTGGTGACCTGGAGGGGCCCCAAAGGATTCCCTTAATTTGCAGGAATTTCTTCTCGCTCCCTATTTTGGCTATGGGACATGAAGCGAAGGTAAATCTCCTCGATGGGACACAGATGGCATAAAAAAAACCTGTTAGGGGTTAAAACCCTTACTCTATCCAAAATGAAAAAACAAGTTTTGCCTATAGTTAAGTGTTCTTGCATGGCAAGACCACTTACTGTTATCTCACATATATATTCTTATTATTATAGCCAAATTTACCACTCTAACTCCTCCCACAGTTTTTACACTACATAGACAGTAATATACCAAAACGTGCGGATTGTTCCCGATTGGTGTGCTATTACTTTGTGGAACGTTTCGCCGAACGGTTCACGAAATATCGGCATTTTTGTGGTGAAATTGGTCCCATAGGAATGAATGGCGGAATGTTCAAAACTAGAGTGGGAGCTGACAAATCAGGACATGATTTCTAAACTGCCATCACTCCCTCATTTTCAAGCCCACGTACACAGATCTTATATCAAAACGTTCAGCTATCCCTGCTGCCACTAAAAATGTCCACGGCTAAGCCATAGTCCTGATAGTTTTCACAATATGACCATTTGTTTGCAACTCACGCCGCCCATTGACCTTTTCACTGTTACTCCAGCCACTCCAACCACACAACAGTTACTCCAGCCACTCCACCCAGTTACTCCACCCTCTCCAGTTGTAGACTACTGGTGGAGGCAAGAACACTTCACAGTTTCCCCAGAAATTGTAGCTTTTCTAGTTCTACTTTCAGTATTTGGCTTTACACACACTTTATTATGAGCATGGTTTAACTGAAATATATCAATATAATTCTTCTGTTAATTTGTTTTATGTGGTGTACAAAGTTGATCTCCAGACAACGGTTCCTGCAATCAACTTTCTGAAAGTTCCTCATCAACTGCTTCCAGCTCCAGGCTCCATCAGCTTCCCCTGTCTGTAGCACATGTCATACCCATTCTGTATGAAATCTGTGACACATACGTTGAGCAGCTGGAGGAGATGGAAGTCATGATGTGCTCATTACACAATTCTAAATCAAAGAGAAAGGGACTGCAGTGAGAAGTGATATCAATATGCCAGCTTCACTTCCCTTCAACTCCAAACCTGTGAGCGGAGTCTTGCTTTAAATCCAGAAATATATTTCACATTACATTTGAACATACTCAACGGCACCGTATCCGCCAACAACAGAAATAGCCTCCAATTCTTCTTTTCTTTTCTTTTTTTGCATCCTTTTTTTCAAGGCGAAGAAAGGGGGAAATGCCTAACAATAAGATTTAAATCAACAGCTTTCACCCCAGATGAATTTTGTGACAGGAAAGCGCTAGATCTGTTGGATTTCAAAGATGTGGAACTGCATGACATCAACAGTGAGCAATTAAAACTGTTACCATTCAACACATTTCCCTTCCCAGCTGCTAGAAAATGGCACCTTTTCACTAGTGCCTGACATTTGCAGTTCTTTCCATGTCATTCCCTGCTATTTTTAGGTTCTTTTTGTGGAGGAGTCATGGATAATTAGCGTGTGCAAAGACCTACATATATTAAACACTTTAGAGGGGAAAAAACAGGGGATATGTGAAAGTATAACATTAATAAATGAAGCTGGGAATATTTACATTGGGCTGCTTGCCGTGGCAGCGTACTGCGTGTGGTCTGTTCATTCAGCCTCCTTCCTGACTGCCATGCAGCATTACATGCACTATGGAAATCACACCTCAAATCCAATTCCACATTATATGCTGGTCATTTTAATGGTAATGCCTTTTAGGGGTGGTTCACACCGCAATCTCTGTGTTCTGGATGAATTTCTGCATGCCATTTTTTTTCTGCATTCCAGTGCGTTTTTGATGCATTTTTGATACATTTTGTTGCATTTTTCCCGTTTTTTTCTTCATCCCAATGTGTTCTGGTGCATTTTTTTATGTATTTTGCTGTGTTCCAGTTGTGTTCCATTTTTTTTTTAATTAAATGTTCTACTTTTGTTGACTATACTGGAATGCACTGCACTGGTGTGAACTAGGGCCATTGGAATCCATGTTACAGTGGATTAAATTAAAGTGTTACTAAACTCAGGACTCTGCATTCACTATACCTGGTCTCCAACAGTACACACAACATGGAAATGCATTTATTTTAGTAAATATAAACTGCTAAATACCTTTTCTCATCAGCATTTAGAGCAGTCTTGTGACTTCTATCAGTGTTCAGCAGAGCGCTGGTTAAAGCTTGTAGGAGGAGTTTTCTTTCTGCTCTAGGAGAATACAGAACCCCTAACCTCTGTCTGGACAGTGCTGATTGGCCCTGTGCTGATCACATGCATATTCCCAAGGAAAAAAAGCCTCTCTAGCAATACACACCAAACTGAGCATGTGCAGAGTGTCTTCACATCATATGCCTTATCAGTAGATAAAATGGAGGCACTGGAGGAAGGGGAGAATCAGAGAAGTCAGAATCAGACAGCATTTTTACACAATGCAGAGGATTGACCCCTTAGGTTCCACAGTGAGTATAACAAGCATGCTTTACTGCATATACAGACCAGGGACGGACTGACAACTCATGGGGCCCCCGGGCAATAGGGGATCATGGGGCCCCTGTGTCCTTGCCCAACTCAAAAAAGCCTATGAAAAAGGTACCGGGGCATCTCATGGGGCCCCCTACTGACCCCGGGCCCTTGAGCAGCGCCCAAATGGTCAGTCCGCCCCTGATACACTTTTAGTCCTGCTAGATCACTTCAGGCTGGCTCCTTGTGCAATTATAGCTAGTTTAAAAGTTTAATGTAAAACATTAAAAATAAGTGTCTATACTGTTTAAAATCCAGTAATACACTCTCTCATCCTGCTCTGAACATGCTCAGTGGCTCTCTTTTTTTCGGTACTGTGCCAGAAATGTAGAGGCCGATCTGCTGAAAAAGAAACAGGAACAATGCTGGAAACAATTTACAGCACACACTAATTTTGGTTGCATAATTATTGGCCTAAAGTTATGACGAAATTCGATTTTGTTTTATTTTTTCACTGGACATGTTTAATAGAAAGAAGTCACAAATATTGTTTTTTTTTCTCAAAATTGTCAGTATTTTTTGTTTATAGATTAAAAAATAAAAACTGCAAAGGCTATAAAATACCACCGAAAGAAAGCTCTGTTTGTGGGAAAAAAGGACATAAATTTCATTTGGGTGCAGCGCTGCATAACCGTCAGTTAAAGTAAAGTGGCGCCATATCGCAAAAAATGGCCTGGTAAGGAAGGGGGGGTAAATCCACTGGAGGGCAAGTGGTTAATGTGGAATGAATGTTCCTTGCTAAAGAACATTATTTTTAAGTTGTTATGGGTATAGTTCTGCTTTAAACACTGTCCATGCATTTTTTGCACCAGACTGCATCTGGTATGAAATAGATGTTTGTTTGTCTGTGTCCATGTGCAGAGTGAATCTGCGTGGGAGTGGTTTTATATGTATCAATCTGCTGCTGCACCTGCAGGCCTCTAATGTAGCAATTGGCAAGGTATCCATCCATTTAGATGTGCTTACCTTTTGGGAGTATCTCACCAAAAATGACATTTTTGCTGCAGGGGATGCCAAAAATCTTACTTGTATCTTAGTGCAAACTTCTGGGAAAATCTTTAAGCCAATCATACAAGCAGGTTATGACATTTTCATGGGCAGAACGTACACCATCTGTGTACAGTGCGCCTCCGGGTACCCATATTGCATAGCATTTTACAGAAAATTAGTGCTGCAGATTGAAAAGGAAAGGTCATTTTTAATAACATCCAATTAAAATATGACTTGAGTCATAATTGTATACACTATATTTTTTTTCCCACGAAAGTGGAGTTACCCTTTAAAGCTCTTTGTCATGGGAGGACAGCAGCTTTTGTCGGTGCATTCCTGTCGCTAGGGTCATGGTACTGAGTGCTCTTAGTACAGAGGCCTCTGTCACGGAACAAGGGGACTATGTAGCAAAACAGAAGTTTTAGCGATCAATTCACTAAGAGTTAAATATTGCTTTAATTTTTTTCCTAAAATAACTCATGTAGTATTTATCTCAAAAGTAGTCAACGCACTAAAAGACATGCGTTATTTAGCAAATGCAATAAATATTTATGTTTTGAGATATTTAGCACTTAAATGTAGTGTTAGTTTTTTGTTCTTTTATTGTATTTTTTTCATAGGCTAATGCTGCATCAGAAGAAGACTGTTCTATGATGGAAGGCACACAGAAATAATGTGAAACTATGAAAACATCTTTAGCGCTTGTTCACACATGCAGCTGGTCATAGCAGAATGGCACGGATGTCACAGCTGTGCCCATTCAATTTCTGCGCAGGCATACCCCCTGTCAGCTCTATGGGTGGCCTCATGTAAACAGACTCCACTGTTTGTTTACATTGAGCTCAGGGGTGGACTGACCATTTGGAAACTGGGGCACTGCCCGAGGGCCCAGGGTCAGTAGGGGGCCCCATGAGATGCCCCTGGTACCTTTTTCATAGGCTTTTTTGAGTTTGGCCAAGGACACAGGGGCCCCATGATCCCCTATTGCCCGGGGGCCCCATGAGTTGTCAGTCCACCCCTGACTGAGCTACCTCTGATCTGTACCTGAATGGACCCAGAGGTAGAAGGTATAAACAGACACAAGCTATTTGCATATGCCTGTCCATAGGGCGCCTTCCCGATCAGGTCTGCCTAAAAAACTGGCTGGTGAACTTGATGGGAATGCCCATGTCAAAGGGACCTTAGCACACCTTCAGTCACAGGACCATCTTCTTCTAGTGAAATGTTACAAATAATTTACATTCCTGGGCTAAGGGCAGAACATTTCCACTAGGATGCACTGTATACTTGTACGCCATGAGATAAATAACAAATGTGGGGTTTTTTTTTTAGTTAGTTGACTTTAATGATTTACCTAATTTTTTGCATTATTTACTTCATGTGTAACAAATTTGCCTCAAGTATTTGACTCAATATGTTACTTTTATGAATTGACTCTTATTATTGCATGCAACAGTTCCAAAGAAATCCCAAATCGTTAATGAATTGAATCCATAGTGTCTGTAAACGCCAAAATAGAAAAATTTAAACTGGTAGCATACCCCATTGTCAGGCTCAGTTCACACCTCACTAACATTAAAGCACTTTTTTAGAAGCACCTGGGGTTTCCTATTGTATCCTATAGTGCATAGAAACACCTGGAAAAATGCATGTACAAACACATATAAAAATGCAAAAAAAAAAAGAAGCTCAAGTTTGAATCTGGCCTTAAATTTTGTGAGGCTCATTATTTTGTACTACAGGCTTGCTTTTCTTCTAATGACAGCTGGGGATCCTTCCAGTATTAACCCTTTTTGTAACTTCCTGTCCTTGGGTGACAATACTGCCTTAGTCTATGGAGGTGCAGTGATGTTCCACTGGACACTAGAATGTGCACTTTAGGAAACTTGCCCTGAGGAATGCCTTGCAGCCACTGCAAGGATTCAACCTATGTCTGTAGCCCTTGTCCTCGTTATTTTCACCCTCAGGCCTGGGAGAAATAAAGCTCCAAACACCGAAGTGTACAATCTAAATCTCTGAAAGTTTAATGCATGACAAGAACGGTTTTCCAGACCTCAGTAGGCGTTGCTTAATCTCAGGATGACCAATGAAACATTCCATTCTTATCAATATAGTTACGTGAAGAACAGAAACTGCAAATAGTTGAGGGATACCATATAAGATAGTTCCATTTACAGCAGCGGTTCTCAACCTGTGGGTCGCGACCCCTTTGGGGGTCGAACAACCCTTTCACAGGGGTCTCCTAAGACCATCGGAAAACACATATTTCCGATGGTCTTAGGAACTGAGACACCACTCCTCTATCAGTCTCCAGGCGGGTCCGCCCACATGCAGATACGTCCACATTTCCCTGGACCGCGATGTGTGCGCGGGATGACATGCCGCCCCTGTCATCTGGTCACATCCCCGGGATCACTCAACAGCTCCGCCTCCTCACCAGTGATTGGCCGCTGGAACTGTAGCTCAAGAGAGGCACACAGGCGGCCAATCACCAGCGAGGAGGTGGAGCTTGGAGAGGAGGAGCCGAGCAGCAACGCGAAGAGCAAAGAAGATCGAGCGAGGGAGCGGCCGGAGAAGGAAGACAGCTGACAGGTAAGTGTCTGTAGCGTGCAGATGGTGCTGCTGCAGCCAGGTATGCTGGCTGTAGATGGGAGAGGGAGGGAGCGAGCCCAGGCTGGAGCAGGAGTCAGCAAGGTAAGTATCATTGGTGTCAGTGGGAGGAATAGTGCCCCATAATTGGTGTCATTAATACCAATGATGGGGCACTATTCCTCCCACTGACACCAATGATGGGGCACACTATTTCCTCCCCCCCCCCACTGACACCAACGATGGGGAACTATTCCTCCCCCCACTGACACCAACGATGGGGCACTGTTCCTCCCCCCACTGACACCAACGATGGGGCACTATCCCCCCCCACTGACACCAATGATGGGGCACAATTCCCCCCCACACTAGTATCAATGATGGGGCACTATCCCCCCCCACTGACACCAATGATGGGGCACTATTCCTCCCACACTGACACCAATGATGGGGCACTATTCCTCCCACTGACACCAACAATGTGGCACTATTCCTCCCACTGATACCAATGATGGGACACTATTCCTCCCACTGATACCAATGATGGGACACTATTCCTCCCACTGATACCAATGATGGGACACTATTCCTCCCCACTGACATCAGTGATGGGGCACTATTCCTCCCACTGATACCAATGATGGGACACTATTCCTCCCACTGACACCAATGATGGGACACTATTCCTCTCACTGACATCAATGATGTGGCACTACTCCTCCCACTGCAAAATTACAGTTATGAAGTAGCAACGAAAATAATTTTATGGTTGGGGGTCACCACAACATGAGGAACTGTATTAAAGGGTCGCGGCATTAGGAAGGTTGAGAACCACTGATTTACAGAAATGAAACAAGTCTAAGAAAACGAGAGAGAAGTTACAAAACTGAAACTAACTGTTCACACATCTACATTATACAAAATGGATGCCAGTTAATAAGACATATTTCCTTACAGCCACCACTGGAGTGCATGCATGTAGAGGGAAATTAGCTGCAAAAAGCTGCATGAGATCAGTTGCATTGAGATGCAACAAAGGATGAAAAAAGGCGAAAACTTACATTTCCTTAAAAAAAAATAAAAAAATTAATTGTTTATAATACACGGTCGCTGAGCAAACTAAGTTATTCAGTTAGGGTTAACATCTAAAAAAGGATCTGCTGCGCTGTCTGTAAACAAAGTGGTAATCATTACTAAATCCTAAAAAAGTATAAACACATATATGTTGTGCAAATAATAGAGTGACATAAAAGTCCCAAGACTATAAAGTAAGTGAAAATCTCCAATGTGACAAAAAAATGCTTTGGTGCTCCTTCTGTGCCACCAACAACTCCAGAGCTCCAAACAACTACACACCAGGACACTTACCAGAAGCCTAGACCTTACTGCATATGAAGTCTAACAGTGCTGTATAGGGAAAAGCTCAAAACCCTGATGGATAGATTTCCCCATTCAATACATCAGTTGCAGCTTGCAGCATAATTCAACAACACATACAGAGAAAACACAAGAGGAACTCCATAGTATAGTAACTCGGAACAGCTTTATTAAAAATAGAGGTGAATAGCTTACAACCTCATTTACCTTTTTTGATACATGATGACCAAGTTGTTTTTGTTAAATCCCGGGAAGTCAGAGACAACACCACCAGAGTTCTCAACATTGTACACTTTGCCAAATCTAAACATATCCCCCTCTGTCTGGTCACTGTCGACGCTGAAAAGGTGTTTGACTGAGTAAGCTGTCCATTTCTGGAAGCTATGCAACGCCTGATTGGCCTAGGCGATACTTTAGTCCATAATATTATGGCCCTGTATCACAATCACTCAGCCAGGACACGATCAAGATTAGAAATGGCACCTGACAGGGCTGTCCCCTGTCTCCTCTATTATATGTCTTAGTTGTGGAACACTTAGCTGTAGCTCTCAGAGCCAATGATTCCATCAAAGGGGTTCCAATAGGAGCAAGGTCTCCTAAATTGGCACTTTATGCTAACGACCTTCTCCTGTTCCTGACGCAACCATCACTTAGCCTTCCCAGCATTCTGCAAGAATTCACAAGATTTGGCAATCTTAGCAACTTTAAACTACCAGAGACTCTTGTCTGAAGTGACTAGAGATTTATCTCTTTGCGGTCTAGACCTCTCTCTTGGTTTGGCCGCATTAATGCCTTAAAAATGAACATCCTACCACGATTTCCTTGTATTTTCAGTCCAATCCCTATTGTTCCACCTAAATATTTCTTCACTCATCTTCGATCTCGGGTCATAGACTTTGGAGATCTCATTGACCCCGTCTGAAACTAGTGGTACTTACGAAACCCAAAGAGGCAGGGGGCTTGGGTCTTCATAATTTCTTACTTTACCATCGGGCTGCAGTTTTGAATAGGCTACTTGATTGGTTCTACTGTTTTTCCAATAAACACATAGTTCATTTGGAACAGGCCCTCTCCCCCCTTCATTTAAGTGCACTACCCTGGATTGCTCCAGCTCAATGCCCCCCTCCCTCCACCCTACCATTCTTGGTTCACCATCTCCTCTCAGTTTGGGACAGATTTTTCATCCCTCATAAACTTTCCCATCATAAAGGCCCCTTGACTCCCATTTTGGATAACCCATCTTTTGACCCTGGCCTATGATCCCATTCCACTGTCTCTCTGTTGCACTCACACTGGCCACAGCTCCAGCACTTTCATCCAGACTACATCATTGATAAAGCGTCGAACCATTTTCTAGCGGATATACCATCACACTGTGATTGGATTTCTATGATACAATTAATTGGTTTTCTTCATCAGCTTAAAATTTATCCTCATTATCATTCTTCTGCCACACCTTTGGAATTGCTATTTCTGTGACACCTTGGACCACACTGTCTCTTTGTTGCATTGTGTGTGGAGAGGTGAAACCTCCAAGACACACCCATTGTTTACCACTAAATGGGAAGCCTCCTTGCATAGGACCTTTTCAGCAGACAATTTGCAAAAGTGCTTTGTATTTACTCATAAACTTTCTATGTCTTCTTTTTTCCAGGAAAAAAGTTACAAAATTTTGTCCTTAAGGTACAGGACCCCGATAGATGTGCATCATATGTTTCTTTCTGTACCTAGGACCTACTGGAGGTGTGGAGAGTGTGAGGGATCTTTCCTGCATATATGGTGGGGATGTCGCTTGATCTCTTCCTTCTGGCAAGAAGTCTTGGATTCTTATAATGCAATTTGTATATCCAATATTCAAGCTTCTCCTGAAGTTGCCCATCTGTCGATGATCCCTCTCTAATATCAAAAAGGGAATTTTACGGCAATGCCTGTAGGCCGCACGTGTCGCTATCTCTAGACATTGGAAGTCCACACTCCCTCCTCATATTCTCGAGTGGGCCCAGATACTCAAGGACATAATGGCAATGGAGACTTTGGTGGCAGAAGATGGTACGGAGCCTGAGTCAACCTGTACCACTTGAACTTGCTGGAGGGCTTACAGGAATTTCAACAACATCAAGGCATTAATTTCCCAGTGAGTTAGATATTCCTATTTCCCTTAATTCTACCTGTCTATTTTTGGTTGCTTCCTGGAATTGGGTCTGGGAGCTGGATCCTGCCTAGCGGATCCCTGAGTACTTTTACTGCAGTCCCTCTCCTCTTGGTTATTCCTCTTTTCCCTTATTTTTCTACTATATCTCTTACTAGCTGGTCATGCTAAACTAATAGGTTGTCTGTTGCTGACAGATAGCAGCTAAGCTACATATATATTTATATTAAAACATATACTATATATATATATATATATATATATATATATATATATATATATATATATATATATATACTTTTTTCTCTCTCTTTTACCCTTTTCTCTCTTTTTTTGCAATATTTAGTTTTAGTTGTATTTTACTTATATTTTTGCTGTGTCTCACTTATTATTGATTGTGGTTACTATTCCACTACTGATATGAACAGGTGTATTCTGTTCTCTCCTCATGGGTACATCTGCGTTTTACAGTGCTTCTACCCATTAAATGTTGTATCAGTAGAGCTCATTGGTAATTTAGGATAAAGAAACAAAAAGTAAAAGTACAGTTTAGATGAAATACTCTGCAGGTGTTTGCTGTCTGTGTGCTGCTAGAGTGATTACTGTTGTCGCCTGTACAGGAAGTGAGGTGACCGCTATCTGAGGGACTGTGTACACAAAAACTTTCTCTAGTTTTCTTCCTCATGCACCTCACTGTGTATGCAAAAAAGCATCCCAAGTGACACAGAAAGAACTTTTAAAGCAGTAGTAACCCATATGGAAGAAACATATATCTGAAATATATTCTAAAAATATTCTTCCCAAATATATTGACATATATTTGAAATGCTACAATTTTGGCCATATTCAATATATTTCAAAATATAGTTCAATAAATATATATATACAGTATATATATACTGTATGTTGAAATGCGTTTTTATTACAAAATATATGAAAAATATTTTTAAAAATACATTTCAAATATACTGTATGTCTTTAAAAATACAAATCTACATTTTTGGAATGCATTTACAAATATATGTAAAAATATGTGTTAAAATTAATTTTTTATATATTAAAACAAAATCTGAAGAATATATTTTAAAAATATATATTTTTAAAAACAAACCTTTGATTGAAATATCATTTAAGGCCCACTGAATTTCTCACCATCTATAAAAGTGCAAAATTTTCGGACTTATGAAATGGATATATTGATTTGTGTTCTGAATTGGTGATGGCTGCTCATGCCAAACACTACATCCTAGTAGGAGGTCACATTCTCCCTAATACCTAGGAGAAAGAGGCCGCAGGGGAGCATTGTGAAGGTAGATAAGTGGGGAAAGGTGACAGAGTCTCTTTAGGCATAGAGCTCAACCCCCAAGGTTTCTAGTTAATACATTTCATTACTGTATGTATTTCAGTTTTACAACATACTTAATTTTGCTACTACAGTTTTTTTATTCTCTTTTGCTGATATACAAAACATATGTATGATCCAATAAGTAACGTGTGAAATTCATTTGTTTTGCTTTTTTTCTTGTTAGGTAATTATAATGTGAACACACATTAAACATATGGCTGACAATTCACACCTCTCATCAGTGTGAATATTAATAGATATAAGCCATAACAAAATAATGTATCTGTATATGGCAGCCATATGTATTGAATTTCATTACTGCAAAACATAGTTAAGTTACATGAGTACAGATATTACTGAAGTGAGCAACCAAATAACTTGTATTCTTTTGATCTTTGTGTTCTTTGTTCCATGGGCCACTTGAACACGTGTTCTGATGCTCTGAATGCCATAGTCCTATTTGTACTTAGCATGGACTCTCTACAAATTTTTTATTAGGCAATAAAAGTGAGCACTGGGTTATTTCCAGCACTAGGTTGCCTTGGCAAGGGAAATACCGAACCACTAGATACAATAACTGACCCCTTTTGTATACAGGACAAAAATGCCTCTGGACTTAGGTGCCCAAGGACTAACCGCCACTATGGCCAGGGAGTAACCCCTACTTTTGCCAAGGCCTGACCTTCACTACAGCCATATATACTATACTTATATAAAAAATGGTGCAGCGTTATGATCTAATACAGCATTCTATGCATCTATTACCATATACAATAAATCAGTATTCAGTATATGTGAAAAAAATCTCCTCCCAAATAATAAATATTCCAAATATAAATAATATCTAAGAAAAATGAAATGGTGCTTGACTTCATTTTGTGTTATTTTATTTCATACTGGGGGAACACATAGCAACTCACAAGAGCTTATTTTTACATATAAACTATGCTACTGCAACCAGAGAGTATGTAAAAAAACAGTAAGAGAACGACTAAAACTAAAGCAACAAAATGACTATTGCAACTACAGACAGGAAGTGGTTACCACTGTGGTCAAGGAATGACCCTCTACAACAAGAAATGACCACTATAGTTAGAGAATGGTCGCTAAGTTATCATCTTAGGGAATATTTAAGGCTAAGAAATAATCACTGCTACAGCTAAAATATGACCACTACATTACCACTATTTCAATTACAGAGTGAGCACCACCATAATCATCGCTAGACCAAGGGATTAACCAGCATAGTATTACAAATTAACAGTAGGCATTATCTATACCCACTTAGACCATAGCCAAGAATATTCAGAAGTCATATTTAGTGAACGAAGGTAATTTCCCAAGATTTTGTTTATTAAGTTAGCTCCTGCATTTCAGACAAGTTTGTTAGGTCTTGATTATCAAATTCATTTTCATAAAAATAAACAAAATATATAAAATAAATCTAAACTGCCCAATGACTTTCAATACCGATGCTAGTCTATCAAAACAACTATCCACTCATCTTTATTGATGAGCAAAAAGTATTAGCTCCTTGGCCGACATCATGCAAAAGAGTTGGTTTTTACTCTTGTAATGCTGGAAGTGAGAATCTAATGGTTTTCATGTCCGAGCACCAATGTAGGACATAGGGATTTCTAATTGGGACTTCTAAGGGTTTGATGGCCTACAGGTATGACAATATCTTTAACCACTTCCCATCCGGCCCATGTACATAAATGGCTGGATGGGAGCAGTGCCGAAGCGGGTGGCCGTTTATAAACAGCCCTGCATTCACTGCCTGTGCGCGCTCCCTGGGAGCGCACGGCACCACAATCCGGTGCCCACTGTGTCTGAAGGAACACCGATCACTGTATGGGACCTCTGTGTGAGGTCCCGATTCATGTGATCACTGATTGGCCAATCAGTGATCACATGAATAGTAGTAAACAAGATGTCACTTCATGACATGATTGCTTACTACTTGTGAAATCTGTGAATGATCACAGAGGTCACATGGTACAAGGCTATTCACAGCAGCCTTGTACCATATGACAAGCTGTGACCAATCACAGCTCTCACAGTATTTCTCAATGGCTGCAAGAATGCAGTCAGAACGGAGAAATTATTGCTTTTACAGCCTTTATGGGTGTAAAAGCAATCAGTGTAAAAAAAGAAAAAAAATCTTCATCACCCCCCACAAGTAGTACAGTATCACTATGGTGACACTGTACTGCTAAGGCAGGGGTCTGCAACCTTTAAGACATAAAGAGCCACTTGGACCCGTTTCCGAGAGGGAAAAAAAGACTGGGAGCCGCAAAACCATTGCAACATTTAAAACAAATCCGACACTGCATATATTGCAAAAAGCGCTCTGGTCATGAAGGGGGTTTAAGGGCCCAGTAAGCAAAGGGTTAATCAGGGCCACAGTGTATCATCATAATCACAATCATAGCCTTAGGTCAGTGGTGGGCAACCTTTTTTTTCAACTGAGCCAAATCTCGCCAAAACCACGATTAAAATTTATTTTGAGAGCCACATTTTTAAAACTGAAAATACATCCCCCATATAGTAATTCATCCCCCCTATAGTAATTCATCCCCCCTATAGTAATTCATCCCCCCTATAGTAATTCATCCCCCATATAGTAATTCATCCCCCATATAGTAATTCATCCCCCCTATAGTAATTCATCCCCCCTATGGTAATTCATCCCCCCTATAGTAATTCATTCCCATATTGTGTCAATTCACTTACCTGTACTCCGCGCGTTCCTCTCGCCGTGTTCCCGCGCAGTTCTGGTCTTCAGGGCGGACTGTGAGAGGAGTTCGTCACGCTGTGCCGCCTACATCCTGACAGCCAATGTTTGCCACGCTCCGCGGGCCGGATTATAAGGTCCGCCGGGCCGTAGTTTGCCCATTGCTAGGCTAGCTGCAGAGTCCTGACTTTTGGGGCGGCCGCCCGAGAGGAGGGAGGGGAGCGGGCGCCCGGCACACAGAAGAGCTGCATTAACCTCCCTGGCGGTATGATTCCTTCCGATTTTTTGTGCTGAAAGCGGTACCATTTTTTCGCATGGAAATAGTTTTTTATTGTAGGCTGTAATTTTTAGGAAAATTTCCTCACAAATCATTATCACTCAATTCTGCAAGTGGTTCTGATTTACTATCGCTGTTCTCTAGCCGGTCTAACACCGCTTTTGACCTAAAGGGACGCTTTTTGGACGCCATGGACTTTTCTAAGTTTCCAGGCAGAAAGAACAGACAAAATGCAGGCAGGGCACAGGACAAAGCACTAGGGACAATATGTATGTGAAATGGGATGAAACAGCAATGTTTTACTATTGAAAATTGAAAAAAAAAAAAAAGACATTTTTTAAATTTTTTAAATTTCCCGCCGCCGGCGGCGCCCGTACGTCCCGACGTCACGGGGACCGGAACACAGAAGCCGGATGCCGGCATCGGCCGGAGGAGATGGCCGGGGACGCTGCAGGGGACACATCGCGGGAACGAAGGACAAGGTAAGTGCTGCAGGGACCCCCAGAGCAGCGCCGCATGGTAAGCCCAAGTGTAGCTCGTGGTATAGAAATTCTACCACGAGCTACACTCGGGAAAACCGCCAGGGAGGTTAAAAGAGCCGCGGCTTGCCGACCACTGAGCTACGGCAACCCTATTGCCTGTCACCTGGTGGGCAGTGTGCTCCGGAGCCGCAGCAAAGGTGAAAAAGAGCCGCATGCGGCTCTGGAGCCGCGGGTTGCCGACACCCGTGCTAAGGTGACAGTATTAACCTCCCTGGCGGTATTCCCGAGTGTAGCTCGGGGTAAAGTTTCAGTACAAAAAGCCGTAACCCCGAGCTACACTCGGGCTTACCATGCGGCGCTGCTCCGGGATCCCTCGATCACTTAGCTTGTCCTGCGCTCCCGCGATGTCCCTCCTGCAGTGTCCCCAGCAATGTAATCTGGCGGATGCCAGCATCTGTCATCTGGGTTCCATCCCCTGCGAGCGTCGGGACGTACGGGGGACGGAACAGCGGGAAGTTTGAAAATGACAAAAAGTGACATTCACTAAAATCACATAGTAAAACCTTACTGTATCAAACCATTTCACATACATTTTGTCCCTAGTGCTTTGTCCTGTGCCCTGCCAGCTAGAGAACAGCGATGGTAAATCAGAACCACTTGCAGAATTTGAGTGATAATGATTCGTGGGGAAATTCGTCATCAGACACTGAAAACGATTTTGCGACTTTGCTCAGCGATGTGCGAACTTGGCGCTATATTTCAAATTTCAGTGTTTTTGGTTTGATTATTGAATTAAATTTATTATTATTTTTTATGATTATTTATTAAATTATATTTTATGATTTCGTGTTTCAAGTTTTATCTTACCCGGGATGTTTACTAGACTCTTGTTCAGACAGATTTCAGTGAGTTATTCCTAAAAATTACAGGCCTATAATAAAAAAAACATATTTCCATGCAAAAAAATGTACCGCTTTGAGCACAGAAATATGGACATAATCATACCGCTAGGGAGGTTAAAAAAAACAAAAAAAAACAAATAATAATGTAAAAAAATAAAAATGTAATAAAAGAATTCTGAAAAATTATACTTTTTTGTTATAAACTAATTTGGGCTATTTTTTTTTTACTAAAAAGATAGCTGAACACATTTTGGCAAGATTTATGAAGAAAGATTATTTATTTGCAAAAGTGTATAAGAAAAACACTTTTTTTTTCAAAATGTTTGGATTTTTTCATTTTTATATAGCAAAGAAATAAAAATCCCAGCGGTGAATAAATACCACCAAAATAAAGTTTTATCTGTCTCAATAAAACACTAACAAATTCATATGGGTACAGTGTTGCATGACTGCGCAATTGTCATTTAAAGTGTGACAGCGCTGAAAGCTGAAAATTGGCCCGGACAGGAAGGGGGTGAAAGTGTCCAGACTTGAAGTGGTTAATAAACATTTTACAAAGACGCACATTTCTTTTTAAATAACTGCTGTGGTCCCTTGACTGCATGCACTATTATAAAAGGTGAACTTAGCCTTTAACTTTAGAGCTTTAATAAAATGCACACAAGTGACCGTAAGGCCACGGCTTGGCCACCCTGGGTTTACTTATCCCTTCAATGAGAGGCAGATGGTACAGGCAGTCTAGGGGTTACGAACAAGATAGGGTCCGTAGGTTAGTTCTTAAAGCAGAGTTCCACTCACTGTGTAAAAAAATAAAAGTCAGCGGCTACTGACTTTTAAAAAACAGCCACTCATCTGTCCCACAATCCTGCGTTGCCCCCGCAGCAGCCCGTTTCACAGGCCATCCTGTATTCCAGGTGCCAGCATCTTCAGTCTAGGCATCTGGCTGTGATAGCTTGCGGCTTCACAGCTGGGTGCCCACTGCACATGTGCGAGTAGCGCTGTGCTTCCTGAATGGCCCTGTCATCTTCTGGGACCTGTCATGTGTCCTACAAGACTTCGGGGAGGGAGGGTAGGCGATCGCAGCGGAAGTGGGAGTGGGTACCTGTTAAATTCAGGTACCCATTCCCCCCACTCCCCAAAGGTGCCAATCCTTAATGGGGAGCGGGGGACCTATCTTTAAAGCGGAACTTCCCCTTTTGGGTGGAACTCCACTTTAAGTTGAATTTGTATGCAAGTTGCAACAGGTACATTTTTTAGGTGTAATTTATTTTTTATTTTTATATTTTAGTATTATTTTTACGTTTTTTGGATAGCATATGGAAGGTTTAACACCCCGGAGATGTTTGTTTTGCTGACTGTGCCCCTGTTCAGAACATTTGACTTCACTTTCTGTCCCTGTGACAACTGGATTTTGAAAAATTTAGGTTGTCTTGGAAACAAGGATTGGTGATAAACCTTCAGCGAAGACACCTTTTTCCCATGTCTTACAGCAGTGAATTTCCCTTCCTAGGGGTAGATTTCCTCCCGCTTCCTGTTTTTCCCTCTGTTCGTAAGTAAGAGTCATTTGCCTTTGAGATAAGGGCGCTTGGGGACTCCCCAGCGGGGTTCACCCACCCTGCCAATTCTCATTTATTCTGTTTTGTGTTCGACAAAAACTCAGGAAACCAATTTCTATTTGTATGTTTTATTGGAATGCAACACTTATGTCCATGTGTTGCTATACAGCTTCTAATGTCTGTTACTGTGGACCTCATTATGGTACTTTTGCACTCTTGTACCGTGGTTTTGTCAAAACCTTAAAGCGGAGCTCCACCCAAAAGGGGAGGTTCCGCTTTAAGGACTGCTCCCCATTAAGGATTGGCACTTTCACAGCCAGGTGCCCACACTGAAGATGGAATACAGGACGGTCGGTGAAATGGGCTGCAGGGTACACACCGTGGGACCGAGGGACAAGTAAGTGGCTATTTTTTAAAAGTCAGCAGCTACAGTTTTTGTAGCTGCTGACTTTTATTTTTTGACAGGGTGAGTGGAAGTCCGCTTTAATGAAAAATATTGGGAATGCCAATGCACACAAGTAATATATACAGATTGTCTAGACACATACATACAAATGCATCGCAAGCCAGTAACCGTGACGATGGTACTGGTTATAACACAGTTACTTAGGTCTGCCTTGTTTTGTAGTACACCTAATATGATCAGCCTGTAGATTTCATTGTCCCTTCACCTCTTCCTTTTGTCTACGAAGGTTGGTGACAAAGTTTGCCCAGAATAAAAGCATGTAGTGCAAACAACCGCATGTCATTTTTTCACATGTGAACTTTGTGATGCTGAATGCTGAATGTGAGCATCGCCATAGCCCCAGGATGCACAATGTGAGAACAGCTCTGCTCGCTCATCTCCAGTTAGTGACAGCTCCTTTCCTGGCCGGGCAGAGACAAGTGTTTCTGCTCTGTGCAAATGAAAACCGAGAAGTGCTTTCTGATTTTGCTTTGACACATTTCACCTATTTCTGGAATATACCTCGCAGTTTGTGAGCAGGAGCTCTTCATTATTTTCTCATTGAGATGCTGGAAGGTCCTTGTGACATTTCTCTGGCCACTCCCCTTTCTCCTGGGATTGATGACTCACCCTGCGCTAGGTGGCTTGCTGCTTCTAAATACTCTGCTTAGGATCAGCATCCCTACAAATGGACACTACATGATAGATAGGTGATTGGATGGACGGGAAAGCAAAGTACAGTATTCACTTTATTTATGCTTTACTAATTGACATGTCAGTATGGATGTCACACCACGTTCTAAAAGACGCATTCCCTTACGTGTCAGTTATTATTTCACACTTTAAAGGAATTTTATGGTCACAACATAATTTTCATTTTATCACATCAGCATTGTAATAACAATACAAACTGACAATCCAATATAAACATAATTGAAAAAACTAATCGTGAGTGTAGCACTACTCCCTTAGGAGTTGCTAGAGATTTGGGTCCCTCTATAGTCCTGCACAGCCAGGCAACACGCATCTTCCACACAGACTGGCATCCAGGAGACAGTAACCAGTCCTTGAGCTTGTTTTCTTTGTTTTATTAAGGGATGTTAAACTTAGATGGGGTAAGGGGTGTATGGGATGCCCAAGGGAACGGCAACTGAGGACATTCTTTCTGGAACCATGTACAAGTCTCTTTAAACAACAAAATTCTCTTCTTGGAGAGCTAGCTAGCCTCTCCTAATCTACCACCCTAGACCCCAGATGTTCCTCTATCCAGCTGTCTGAAGGAATCCCTAGGCAGGGGATTCAGATGGGGTAAGGGGTGTATGGGATGCCCAAGGGAACAGCAACTGAGGACATTCTTTCTGGAACCATGTACAAGTCTCTTTAAAAAACAAAATTCTCTTCTTGGAGAGCTAGCTAGCCTCTCCTAATGTACCACCCTAGACCCCAGATGCTCCTCTATCCAGCTGTCTGAAGGAATCCCTGGGCAGGGGATCCAGTGCCTGTCACTTTAAATGTAAGACAGTCCCGGGTAGAGAGCTAATCCAGTTTTCCACTAGAGCGCTCCTTCCCCTTACTGGCCCAGTGGGTGTAAGTCTACTCACTCAGTCCTTTGTCTGTGAGCTGATGGGTCAGTTGCTGCTCTCAGGCCTTCTGCTGGGCCGCTCCTTCCCTGCTGCACAAATGATCCTCGCTCTGTGGGCCGATGAGTTCCTGAGCTTTCCTCCTTTCCAGCTCCTCTGCCTGTAGGTGAGCCGCTTCCCATCTGGGCCCCCTCCCAGGCTCCTGCTCTCCAGCCTCTCACTTCTTCTTTCACCCAAACTCTCTTGCTGCTGAAAGGCTCTGCCACATTTGAAGGATGCCCTGGCCCCATGCCAAGCCTCCTTCTTGGGGATTGGCCATGGTTCTCCAAGTGTGCAGACCAGCCCTTCCTCACCCTACTACTACTTCTAGAATCTTCTCCAAGATTCTAGAGCAGCGGGGGGTATCAGGGAACTGGCCTGCAGAGCCTTTCAGTTCAGAAATTTGCCCCAAGTAGCCATCACACCCAGGCTGCTACTCAGCCCTCCTAACTAAAATGTACACTATAACTCCCCCTGGCTAACTAGAGGGTTGCTACATGAGTGCTGCCTGTCTGCTGGTCTTCCACAATTTCCTGGATTCCTTGCATGGTTTGCAGTTTCTCCTTTGCTATTACTTTAAATTTCTAAGGACTACATATCCCATGGTACCTTGCTGCCAGCAAGCTGTGATCCCTGTACTGACTCCTCCTCCTGAAACTCCTCCTCTTAGTACAACTGTAGTTCAGAAGGCAGGCTGTTTGAAATATGTTACACAGCATTATCTACTCATAGGACATAGCGAATACGGGTCACAGAAAGTAACGTGTGGGGGTATCCACAAAGTACGTTTACAAACTTCAAGATCAGTCAGATTAGGGCTCTTTTACATGGATCAGGGTCCACTCCGATCAGCAGAGGATCTGTAAGCAGATCCCTTGTAAAATTGGAGCTGAACGGGACAGATGTCAATTTTTTTTACATCCATATCTGTTGAATTTGTGTACGGCAGACAGAGGTAGACCTGTATAGGCAGCTGGATGTTAGCGGGCTGTGGACACCATTTACATCAGGCTACCTTCAACTCGTAGAACCGGAAAAATGGAAAAGGACCTAGACAGACTCAGAGGTAGACAGGTGTAAATGGACAGGTCTCATATCAGGTTGCCTAAGGAGATCTCCTATTGGGGTCATGACACCTGTATGAATAGAAAAGGGGAGAGAAAAAAGGGGGGGGCAATGGCCACCACAACCCCATGGGGGTGGGCTCTTACTATTTGCTTTATGCATTTTTTCACACACATGCCTCCTTTTCTATCTGTAAATTGATGAGCAAAAGGGTCTAAGGCAGCGGTTCTCAACCTGGGGGTCGCGACCCCTTTGGGGGTCGAACGACCATTTCCCAGGGGTCGCCTAAGACCATCGGAAAACATATTTCCGATGGTCTTAGGAACCGAGACACCGCTGCTCTGTCTCGCGATCTGTGGGCGGGATGATATGCTGCCCCTGTAACCTGGCCACACCTCTGGGATCACTCAACAGCTCCGCCTCCTCGCCGCTGATTGGCCACCGGAACTGTAGCTCAGGAGAGGCACACAGGCGGCCAATCACCGGCGAGGAGGTGGAGCTTGGAGAGGAGGAGCCGAGCGGCAGAGCGCGCAGATCGAAGAAGATCGAGGGAGCTGCAGGACCGAGTGAAGAGGAGAGAGGCCAGAGAAGGAAGACAGCTGACAGGTAAGTGCAAATTTTGCTTCTGCAGGCTGTAGATGGGAGAGGGAGAGAGCGAGCCCAGGCTGGAGCAGGGGTCAGCAAGGTAAGTATCATTGGTGTCAGTGGGAGGAATAGTGCCCCATCATTTGTGTTACTAATACCAACGATGGGGCACTATTCCTCCCCCCACTGACACCAACGATGGGGCACTATTCCTCCCCCCACTGACACCAACGATGGGGCACTATTCCTCCCCCCACTGACACCAACGATGGGGCACTATTCCTCCCACTGACACCAACGATGGGGCACTATTCCTCCCACTGACACCAACGATGGGGCACTATTCCTCCCCCCACTGACACCAACGATGGGGCACTATTCCTCCCCCCACTGACACCAACGATGTGGCACTATTCCTCCCCCCACTGACACCAACGATGGGGCACTATTCCTCCCCCCACTGACACCAACGATGGGGCACTATTCCTCCCCCCACTGACACCAACGATGGGGCACTATTCCTCCCCCCACTGACACCAACGATGGGGCACTATTCCTCCCCCCACTGACACCAATGATAGGCACTATTCCTCCCCCCACTGACACCAACGATGCGGCACTATTCCTCCCACTGACACCAACGATGGGGCACTATTCCTCCCACTGGCACCAATGATAGGCACTATTCCTCCCCCTACTGACACCAATGATAGGCACTATTCCTCCCCCCACTGACACCAACGATAGGCACTATTCCTCCCCCCACTGACACCAACGATGGGGCACTATTCCTCCCCCCACTGACACCAATGATAGGCACTATTCCTCCCCCCACTGACACCAACGATAGGCACTATTCCTCCCCCCACTGACACCAACGATGGGGCACTATTCCTCCCCCCACTGACACCAATGATAGGCACTATTCCTCCCACTGACACCAATGATGGGGCACTATTCCTCTCACTGACACCAATGATGGGACACTATTCCTCCCACTGACAGCAATGATGGTACACTATTCCTCCCACTGATACCAATGATGGGGCACTATTCCTCCCACTGACACCAATGATGGAGCACTATTCCTCCCACTGACACCAATGATGGGGCACTATTCCCCCCACTGACACCAATGATGGGGCACTATTCCTCCCACTGATACCAATGATGGGGCACTATTCCTCCCACTGACACCAACGATGGGGCACTATTCCTCCCACTGACACCAATGATGGGGCACTATTCCTCCCACTGATACCAACGATGGGACACTATTCCTCCCACTGACATCAGTGATGGGGCGCTAGTCCTCCCACTGATACCAATGATGGGGCACTATTCCTCCCACTGACACCAATGATGGGGCACTATTCCCCCCACTGACACCAATGATGGGGCACTATTCCTCCCACTGATACCAATGATGGGGCACTATTCCTCCCACTGACACCAACGATGGGGCACTATTCCTCCCACTGATACCAACGATGGGACACTATTCCTCCCACTGATACCAATGATGGGGTGCTAGTCTTCCCACTGATACCAATGATGGGGCACTATTCCCCCCACTGACACCAATGATGGGGCGCTAGTCCTCCCACTGATACCAATGATGGGACACTAGTCCTCCCACTGATACCAATGATGGGGCGCTAGTGCTCCCACTGACACCAATGATGGGGCACTATTCCTCCCACTGATACCAATGATGGGGCACTAGTCCTCCCACTGATACCAATGATGGGACACTAGTCCTCCCACTGATACCAATGATGGGACATTATTCCTCCCACTGACACCAATGATGGGGCACTATTCCTCCCACTGACACCAATGATGGGGCACTATTCCTCCCACTGATACCAATGATGGGGCGCTATTCCTGCCACTGCAAAATTACAGTTCTGAAGTAGCAACGAAAATAATTTTATGGTTGGGGGTCACCACAACATGAGGAACTGTATTAAGGGGTCGCGGCGTTAGAAAGGTTGAGAACCACTGGTCTAAGGCCAATAGATTTCTGCTGGCCCCTTCCTCCTCTACCCCTTTACAAGATTCGTACTATTTTATCTTCTAAATAGAGCAGTAACTTCTCTGAGCAGGTTCTTCGAACAAATGGCAGCATCCCCTCATGAAGCACTGTGTAAACCCTACTGAATTTGACTGATTTCTTGTTCAATCTCTTCTGATAGGAAAAATCGATCTATAGTCAGTAAACCATTTTAACAATGTGGCCCACACAATTGATAGTTAGGATACAGTCTTAAGTTATCAATCACATCTCTGTTTCCATCATGTAATTTCATAACCTGATTAATAACAATATGATCATATTAATGAACAAAGTAGAGGGGTTGGACCAGGGGCGGACTGACAACTCATGGGGCCCCCAGGCAATAGGGGATCATGTGGCTCCTGTGTCCTCGCCCAGACTCAAACCACATCCAAAAAAGCCTATGAAAGGTACCAGGGGCATCTCATGGGGCCCCCTACTGACCCCAGGCCCTTGGGCAGTGCTTCAGTTCCCAAATGGTCAGTCCGCCCCTGGGTTGGACAAACTTATGGAAACACCAGGTAAAAAAAATGAAATTGTTCCTAATATGGTGTTGGACTGCCTTTGGCATCCAAGACAGCCTGAATTCTCCTGGGAATTGACAAATATACAGTAAGTCTTAGATGGTAGATATGGAATCTGATACCGCTCTTCATGCAAAAATTGTTCCAGTTCTTGCAGAGACGACGGAGGTGGAAAACCAGCCCAAACTTGTTCTCCAAAATTGACCATAGTGGCTCTATGATATTGAGGCCTGGTGACTGCGGCGGCCAGGGAAGGTGCAAGACTCTGTCTGCATGCTCATCAAACCTCGATTTGACAACACCAGCTGTGTGAATTGGAGCATTATCATCTTGGTAAGTGGCTCTGTCTTTGGGAAACAATGTCTGCACCATAAGATGCACATGGTTGGCCAGAATTTGTACATAGTCACTGGCAGTGACTACCTTCCAAGGTGATGATGGGGCCTGCAGAATACCAAGATATGACTGCTAAAACCATGATTGCCCCACCACCATGCTTTACCGATGGCACAAGACAGTCCTGGTCGTAAGCTTGGGGAGGTGTTCACCAACGTAAACATGTCCAGTGGTTCAAACCAGTGTGAAGCTCGACCATATTACAGTCTTCCTTTGATTGATAGCTCACAATTTATGGGTGTTGCACCACTCTCACCTCTTCTGAGCATTAATATCGGTCACTAGTGGTTTGACAATTGCTGCTCACCTGTGAATGTTTTTCTTATGGAAT
The DNA here is from genome assembly GCF_062004578.1 of Staurois parvus. Classification (NCBI taxonomy): domain Eukaryota; kingdom Metazoa; phylum Chordata; class Amphibia; order Anura; family Ranidae; genus Staurois; species Staurois parvus. The sequence continues at coordinate 5,286,726 of NW_028317821.1, forward strand.
TCCCTAAAATTGAGCACTGCAGTCAATTTTGCAGCAGTTGTTTTCTTATTCTGGGTCATAATCCTGTCCTTCCTATTCTGGATAAAAATGTCCTTTTGTCTCTTTCAGTCAGCTTATGCTTATCGGCAGGGGCGGACTGACCATTTGGAAACTCGGGGACTGCCCGAGGGCCCGTGGTAAGTAGGGGGCCCCATGAGATGCCCCTGGTACCTTTTTCAAAGGCTTTTTTGAGTTTGGGCAAGGACACAGGGGCCCCGTGATCCCCTATTGCCCGGGGGCCCCAAGAGTTGTCAGTCTGCCCCTGCTTATCGGATGACGTTTTCCCAGAATCTGTATATGCTGTCATAACCTTAGATACTGTACCTCACGACACCACAAATAAATTGGCAGCTTCAGTCAGCAGAGGGCACCAGCTAAGCGGCACCAACAATTTGCCCTCTTTGAAGCTCAGTAAGCTCTGACATGACTCTGTAGTACTAGCAGCGCACACAGTGAATGATGGAAGTGAGGCTTCCCACCTGTTAGCTAGGTGTCTCATCACACAGCAGAAGCAAAAGAATGTTACATCACTTCCGCTTCCAATGCAAAACATATCATCACTTTCACAATCATGTAGTGTTTCCATATTTTTGTCCAACCCCTGTATGTCAGTACTGCAAATTGTTGCAACACAATCACTAATATTTTGCCCTGGATGATTGGCTAAGGCTGGCCATACACTATACAATTTTCTGTTCAATTTCTGTCCAATTTCCTCTAGATTTACCTTCTATTATGTAGTGCAAGGGCCTGCTTAATTGGATACAATTGAAAGTGTTGTTTAGGTTTGACCTCATATTATATGGTTTTTGCTAAATCTAAAGCAATTTTCTAAAGAAAATTGTATAATGTATGGCCAGTCTTAGGCTGGCCATACATTATACAATTTTCCTGAGATTTTTGCTTTAGATTTACCAAAATCCATATAATACGAGGTCAAACATAAACAACGCTTTCCATTGTATCTAAATAGGTAGGCCCTTGCACTACATTGTGGAAGGTAAATCTAGAGGAAATTGGGCAGAAATTGGTCAGAAAACTGTAAAAGGAAATTGTATAGTGTATGGCATTATACAATTTTCTTGAGAATTTTGGTTTAGATTTACCAAAAACCATATAATAGGAGGTCAAACCTAAACACTTTCAATTGTATCCAATTAGGCAGGCCCTTGACAGTAAATCTAAAGGAAATTGGGCAGAAATTGGACGGAAAATTGTAAGAAAATTGTATAGTGTTTGGCCAGCCTTAGTTTGATCAAATCCAACTGAAACTGAGTCTAAATGGATTGGAAGGGACATTATAGCTATTTGATTGTTTGTGGATCCAATTGTTTTATTTATTTATTTATTTATTTATTTTTACAAATTTTTTTTATTCAAAAGAGAAGGCAGGTTCCAACACACTCAGTTACATAGATACTGAAGGAAGCAGCTTAAAATGAACGGTTCAATTGTTTTTAATCAAATTGCACATTGATCAGATAAATCATACCACCATGAAACGGGTCATTGCAATGAAGGGTTATGACGAATATTTTATTAGTGAGGTTACAACTTAAGATTAGGGGGGAAGCAGTTATAAGAGACCAGTGGCGTCCCGAGGCAGGTGCGGCCCACACAGGGTGACACCGACCGCACGGGGTGACACCAGACCCGCTCCACAAAAAGGTAAGTTGTAAAGCAAGCCGACGATCCCTGCAGGATGGAATATATAAATATATATTAAATGCAAGCAGTGTACCTGAAGTACTGTACCTGAATTTAAGAATTCTGCAGCTCCTGTACAGCAGAGCTCCAAATAAGGGAGGGAGAGCAGTACAAGGAGCCAGCCAGTTGCTGTTGGGTGAAGAGCATGCTGGTAGGAGGAGAGAGCCAAGTGACAGACACAAACTGCCTGCTGCATCTCTTTCACTGTCCAGTCACAAGGTGAGGGTGAGAAGGAGGCCTGTAATGCCTGGTACACACTATGAGCCTGCTGGGCTGAACTAAAAAAAAAAAGACTGAGGCGCTTGTGAGGAGCTCGCTGTACTAGCTATGCAATGTTAGTACAGCGATCTTCCGCTGAGCTGTTGTGTTCTCGGATGCTGATCAGCAGATCTTTTTCCAGCATGCCCATTCTACAGAAGCCAGATGTTTGGTCAACTTCTGATTGACAGGCTGCTGTACACACAGGCCGAATGGTATAAAACAAGACCAATAAATGTAGTTATGTATTCATTTATAAATCATTTCATGTATTTTTTAAATACAACTAGTACCAAAATATAAGTTTCTCTTCCCTGGACCGCAGCATTTAGACTAGTAGAGGCAGGGCAGTGGATAAGGGGGTACCAGCAGTCCTCCTGCATGGGGCCCAGGCCAGCAGGGGGGCCCAGGCAACTAGGTGAATCGTATGTGGGCAGGGAGGGTGTTTAGAACAGCATGGAGGGCAATTACTGGAACCGATCCCCTTTATGGCTCTCTCTACAGCAGCTGACAGCCAGCGGGAGGGAGAGGAGAAGAAGCCAGCCTTAGGCTGTCCACCATACCTTTCCCCCTGCTGCCCAAGCCCCCCTGTGTGCCGCCCCCCCCCCCCCCCCAGTGCTGCTGGCTTCCCTCCTCTCCTTCCCACCGCCAGCTGCAAGCACACAATAGGATCCTTCCAGATGGAGACATATGTCACGTTTGCCAGCCCTTTCCTTTCCTGAATGAACACAAATTGGTGATCGGTACCGATCAATCACTGTGTTAGTTCATTACTGAAGCATAGTAAACAGAGTCTTTTTTTTGGGGGGGGGCATGGCCCTGTCAGGTTGGCTGTATGGGGCCCCGTGGTTTCTAACAGCAGCTGTAGGTAGAGGACGGGGCAGTACTATTAGCCAATCAGGTGTGCTACATACACTTGTGCTGATAAGCAGCATGTTAACAGGAGAAAGGAGGCTGTGGGATGATCTTATCCGTCTTCTGGGCACCTTCATTGTTCAGTCAAAGGCTGGATGTAAGAATATGACCGGGCTGATATTGCATACATGCTGTATAGAAAAATGAGGTCACCCACATGGCTGTACTGTCCGACAGGTCATTGCAGATCTCAAAATTGGCAGGTTGGAAAGAATGATCCTCTGGCAGATAAAACAGCTGCCATATACTGTATGTATATTAACTATGTATTTAGATGATTGCCTGGAGTTATGGCGTAGGTAAAGTTATACTAGGAAGTCTGTTTTGGAGGATTCTGTCAATTGGCGACTTATTTTAAGTTATAATGTGAGTAGATTGAGCATTATTTTATTCAATTAAAAGTCTTTGCAATATTGCTCTATTGGTTCTCCTTTGTCTTCGTTATGAGGGGAAATCCCTTTTGAAGTTGGATGTAAGGAAGCTCTTGTATATGGAGGAGGATATGGAGAGGAAATTTTCCCTGGAAATTGGAGGATAATATTGTATCCATAAAGTGCAATTAATTCTTATCTCTGGTAAGTGCGGAATACATCAGTATTCACAGGAAGGTGTGGATCCGTGGAGTCTTTTTTCTGTACTACACTTATCCTAAATTTTTTTGGAGCACTATTTGCATGTTTAAAGGGGACTTTCTTTGTTTTTGGTTTCATCACTTTTTGTATTTGGACACTAATTTTTTTTTTTTTCATTTTGGTGGTTTTGGACATTTATTTTATAACCACAGAATTTATTATGATTTGTGTATAATTATTTTTGATTAATTTCATGTTTTGTGCTGTTTCATTGTTTCACAAAGTTATAAGGGTTTTGTAGGTGGTGGTAAGTGGTAAAATTAGGGGGAGGAACAAGATGACAATAAGTGTTATGCTCACCATACACATTAATCTGACACACCTTACTTATGTGATTAGCTTTAGAGTTACCAAAGCTTTGCAATACAATTACCTACCTAAACTTTTCAATTAATCTGTATTCAATGAGCAGGCTATTACATCACATAGTTGTTGGTAGATCTAAAGGGAGATTGTACAGTCAGACTGTAACCTGTGTGTTGAGCAGCCTTTGCTGCCCCCCCTACAAAGTGATCACAGGCTCCCAGCCTGTTTTAACCACTTCATGTCCGGACACTTTTACCCCAATTTTCAGCTTTCAGGGCTGTAACACTTTGAATGACAATTGCGAGGTCATGCAACACTGTACCCATATGACTTTTTTAGCATTTTTTTTGAGACAGATAAAACTTTATTTTGGTGGTATTTATTCACCACTTGGATTTTTATTTTTTGCTATATAAATGAAAAAGTCCAAACATTTTGAAAAAAAGTGTTTTTCTTATAAAATTTTGCAAATAAATAATATTACTTCATAAATCTTGGCCAAAATGTATTCAGTTATCTTTTTTAGTAAAAAAAATAACCAAAATTAGTTTATAAACAAAATGGATAATTAAAAAAAAATTTACATTTTTATTTAATTTTTTTATATTATTATTTATGTTTTTTTTTTTTACATACTGTCACCCTAGCACAGTGGTTCTTAACCTGGGTTCGATCGAACCCCAGGGGTTCGGTGAGTCAGTCTCGCGGGTTCGGCGGAGGTGAAGACCCACACCCGACTCATATGATTCGTGATGACATGCCCCGCTTGTCCATCATTGGCTGCAGGTGGTCACGCAACATCGCTTAGCCCAGTGGTCGGCAAGCCGCGGCTCGCGAGCCACATGCGGCTCTTTACACGCTTTAATGCGGCTCTTGTGTGCCGGGCGCCCGCTCCCCTCCCTCCTCTCGGGCGGCAGGGACTCTGCAGCGTGATCCAAAAAAAAAAACAGCCAGGGCAGCGCGCTCAAATGCAATGATTGGCCAGTCTCGCTGCCACTCACATCCTGATAGCCAGTGATTGGCTGTCAGGATGTGTGTAGGCGGGGCAGCGTGACGAACGTGAGAGGAGCTAGGGATGTATTACTATGGGGGATGAATTACTATATGGGGGATGAATTACTATATGGGGGATGAATTACTATGGGGGATGAATTACTATGGGGGATGAATTACTATGGGGGATGAATTACTATATGGGGGATGAATTACTATGGGGGATGAATTACTATATGGGGGATGTATTACTATGGGGGATGAATTACTATATGGGGGATGAATTACTATATGGGGGATGAATTACTATGGGGGATGAATTACTATGGGGGATGAATTACTATATGGGGGATCAATTACTATATGGGGGATGAATTACTATATGGGGGATGAATTAGTATGGGGGATGAATTACTATGGGGGATGAATTACTATATGGGGGATGAATTACTATGGGGGATGAATTACTATATGGGGGATGAATTACTATGGGGGATGAATTACTATATGGGGGATGAATTACTATGGGGGATGAATTACTATGGGGGATGAATTACTATATGGGGGATGAATTACTATAGGGGGGATGAATTACTATGGGGGATGAATTACTATATGGGGGATGAATTACTATATGGGGGATGAATTACTATGGGGGATGAATTACTATATGGGGGATGAATTACTATGGGGGATGAATTACTATATGGGGGATGAATTACTATAGGGGGGATGAATTACTATGGGGGATGAATTACTATATGGGGGATGAATTACTATGGGGGATGAATTACTATATGGGGGATGTATTACTATGGGGGATGAATTACTATATGGGGGATGAATTACTATATGGGGGATGAATTACTATGGGGGATGAATTACTATATGGGGGATGAATTACTATATGGGGGATGAATTACTATATGGGGGATGTATTACTATGGGGGATGAATTACTATATGGGGGATGAATTACTATATGGGGGATGAATTACTATGGGGGATGAATTACTATGGGGGATGAATTACTATGGGGGATGAATTACTATATGGGGGATGAATTACTATGGGGGATGAATTACTATATGGGGGATGTATTACTATGGGGGATGAATTACTATATGGGGGATGAATTACTATGGGGGATGAATTACTATGGGGGATGAATTACTATATGGGGGATCAATTACTATATGGGGGATGAATTACTATATGGGGGATGAATTAGTATGGGGGATGAATTACTATGGGGGATGAATTACTATATGGGGGATGAATTACTATGGGGGATGAATTACTATATGGGGGATGAATTACTATGGGGGATGAATTACTATATGGGGGATGAATTACTATGGGGGATGAATTACTATGGGGGATGAATTACTATATGGGGGATGAATTACTATAGGGGGGATGAATTACTATGGGGGATGAATTACTATATGGGGGATGAATTACTATATGGGGGATGAATTACTATGGGGGATGAATTACTATATGGGGGATGAATTACTATGGGGGATGAATTACTATATGGGGGATGAATTACTATAGGGGGGATGAATTACTATGGGGGATGAATTACTATATGGGGGATGAATTACTATGGGGGATGAATTACTATAAAACAGTGGTTCTTAACTTGGGTTCGATCGAACCCCAGGGGTTCAGTGAGTCAGTCTCGCGGGTTCGGCAGAGGTGAAGACCCACACCCGACTCATATGATTCGTGCAGTAAATATTCATTATTATGTTTTTGTTTTTGTGTGAAAATCATGTTTTAATGGTTTTGTTCTTTGTCCTTAACGGTTTTGTTCATTTTGTGCACCTATGTATAAATATATACCTATGTTTTGAATTTTAAAAATCATTTTTTATTTTTCCAATTAAGAAGGGTTCGGTGAATGCGCATATGAAACTGGTGGGGTTCAGTACCTCCAACAAGGTTAAGAACCACTGCCCTAGCAGTACACTGTCACCATAGTGACTTGCGAGGGGTGATGAAGATTTTTATTTTTTTTACACTGATTGTTTTTACACCCTTAAAGGCTGTAAAAGCAATAATTTTTCCTCTCTGGCTGCATTCTTGCAGCCATTGAGAAATACTGCGTGAGCTGTGATTGGTCACAGTTTGTCACATGGTACAAGGCTGCTGCGAATAGTCTTGTACCACGTGATCTCTGTGATCATTCACAGATTTCACACGTAGTAAGCAATGATGTCAGAAGTGACATTTTGCTTACACCTATTCATGTGATCACTGATTGGCCAATCAGTGATCACATGATTGGGACCTCACAAAGAGGTCCCATACAGTGATCAGTGTTCCGCTGTGTCCTCCCAGGGAGCGCTCACAGTCCAAAATGGCGGGCGCCGTTTATGAACGGCAACCCGCCCCTGCACTGCCACCGTCCAGCCGTTTATATACAGCAGCCGGACGGGAAGTGGTTAAACCTGTAAATGCCACACTACCACAATCCAATCATATCCATTATACGTTGTTGCATGGCAGTTGCGGCACAACCCCATACAGTAACATAAGTCAGAATATGACGGCATGCTGTTTCATTTTTGCCATGGCCATGAAGCAAAGCATCGCGGCTGTGGCATGTGTAAAGTTCTGAGTGGCTGCATGCCCTTCTTTAGGTGGGCAGTCGGGGTGGTAAAGCCCCAGTTTAATCGCCTGCTTCCATAGACCCCTTGGCCACCTGCCTGAATGAACCCCTAGAAATATGTAATACATGGGAAAGGGGGGGCACTAAATGTGAACAACAACATGTACAATTTGTACTGTGTAGAATAAAATGATCTTTGTAAAAGCAGGCATTGACAGAGAGCATATGTAGTCTCATTGTATTTTGTATTTCCAGAATATATTGTAGTATTTGTTAATAAAGGTAGTTGGCATAAATACAATCCATTATGTCAACTGTACATAAGTAAAACCTGTGGATGTGATACATTAGTAGTCAGAGATTGAAAATGTGCTCTAAAAGCTGACTATAGGTATGTCACCCTTTATTCATTCCTTTACATTTCACAAAGGATATAAATGGGATCCTGAATTGTCCATTGCCATGGTTACAAGTATTGAGCAATGTAGCGTGGAAAACAAGTAAATCAAGTAATATTGGATAGGATATTGCTGATAATCATTAACAAATAAAAGGAATAATGTAGTTTTTTTTCTGTGCAGATCAGGAAATTACTTCAAATGGATGCGGCAATCATAAATAAATCCATGCGGTGCAATATAATTTCACATGGCTTCGTTTTCTAAGGTGATTGAAATACACGATTCAATCAAATAATAGAAGCTAATACAGCTTCATTTCCATTCTTGTTTTGTTTTGGAATAATATGTTTTTTCGGCAGGCATCTAATTGTATCCTACATAACATCTAATCATATTATCCTTACTAGTCATTTGGCATATGTTACATCTGATTGGGTGCCTCTATATGTTACAATGTAGCTGCCTTTGTTTTCACCTATTTGTCTATGAGATAATTGGAATCTGCATATTAATTTACTGGCAGTTATCCCATCACAATTAAACCGCAGCAGTGGATCAGCTTTCTACACAGGCCAAGATCTATGGATGCATTGTTACGGGGGGGGGGGGGGGCATAACTGAATGCCATGGGGTGAATTATTTCACCCATCATACAGTACAGTATAAATAAGATCTGCATTCCTTTCAGTTGTATTGTTTGAGCACAGTACACACCTTTCCCAAACATAAATGTGCATTACCTTCTATCACCTCTAGATGGATACCTTGACATTATGCCCTTAACAGCAGTAGAGAATCTCTGGCAAAATTTGCATTGTCATGTGCAATCTGTTCTTGAACATTTGAGGGAATGCCAACCAATAATTTAAATAACTTTAGTGATCATCAAAGTGCAGTATAAAACTGTAATCTAGCCATTTTTTTTGAGAATACATTTCTATGCTACTAGCAGACTGGACTCTCACATAGTCTTTTTACTGTAACATGTTTTAATGAAGATGGTAATAATTCCAATGACATCCTGTAAAGTTTAGCAGAGCATAAATGCTAGCTACTGTCCAGAATGGGTGGTATCTGATGATGTTTCTTTACTGTCGGGAAATGTGATTTTGCATTTCTGAAGGGCCTTGTGAAAGTGAAACTTTACCCCTAACAATGTGATAAAAAAATAATGTTCTTTAGTAAGGAACATGCATTCCACATTAATAATTATGCTACCAAGCGTGTGCTAAAAAATTGCAGCCAGCATGTTTCTTCTTTCCAGAGGTTGCCATTTTGCTGAAGCTCAGAGCCCCTGAGCAGCAGTAAATCTTTTGGATGTTAGCAGATCGGCCTCTAGTGGTTCTGATTTTCAGCACAGTGCTGAGAATAGAGAGCAACTGAGCATGTGCAGAGCAGGGTGAGACAGTGTACTACTGGGTTTGACCCTAGGTTCGCATCTGTGGGGGTGGTGCCGCTGCGGATCCGCACAAAAATCTGTGCAGCCGCCCCACCCGCACAGAGAAATGCAGACCCACGGCCAGGTGTCAATAAATCTAATGGCACGCTGCCCGCACTGGAAAATGCAACCATACTGGGAACCGAGGTTCCCGCGTGGGCTACGTTTTCAAAAGAAGTGCAGGGACTTTTTTCTGCGTGTCACGGGCACATGAGTCTATTCAAAAGAATGAGCTCTCGTGCCCATGCAAAACGCAGCCCGTACGGTCGCATATATGTGAACCGGGGGTGAAACAGTATATGCACTTACTGTATTTTTTTTTTTGTTCAAATATTTTTATCAAACATATTATAACATATACACATCATTTTTTTTAAAAGGGTAAGTTTATTAAACAACAAAGAAAAAACAAAAAAGGAAATTTGCCCAGCAAGACACAACACCAAGACACAGCTTGGAACAATAAAGAACCGAACCTAAATATCATACATAACAATACTAGATGGTGTAATAGGGACCAAAAAGAAGATCCGCTCAGCAATAGCAATAACAGCAATAACAATATCACATGAAAATGCACAAAATACCTCTCAGCCACCGACAGAGAAGGGTTATGAATAGAGATGAGCGAATTATTAAAAAATTCGATTCGGCTGATTTGCCGAATTTTCGGAATAAATTCGATTCGATGCGAATTTATTCGCTGCGAATTTAACTTATTAAAAGGGTTTCTAGGCTTCAGAGAGCCTTTATATTAGTGCAGAACACTGTACCTTTAATTTAAATGCCCTTGGAGTCTGCTGGGGAAGAGAAATAATACTGTCAGTCAGTATGACATGCAGATGAGTGCCGTCGATCTTAGAATCACCGCACACTTCACTCATTTGGGCAGTCACGGGGCACGACGAAGAAGATGAAGAAGAAGATGAAGAAGAAGAAGAAGAAGAAGAATGAAAAGAAGAAGAAGAAGAATGAAAAGAAGAATGAAAAGAAGAAGAAGAAGAATGAAAAGAAGAAGAAGAATGAAAAGAAGAATGAAAAGTAGAAGAAGAAGAATGAAAAGAAGAAGAAGAAGAATGAAAAGAAGAAGAAGAAGAAGAATGAAAAGAAGAAGAAGAAGAATGAAAAGAAGAAGAAGAAGAATGAAAAGAAGAATGAAAAGAAGAAGAAGAATGAAAAGAAGAATGAAAAGAAGAAGAAGAAGAATGAAAAGAAGAATGAAAAGAAGAAGAAGAAGAATGAAAAGAAGAAGAAGAAGAATGAAAAGAAGAAGAAGAATGAAAAGAAGAAGAAGAAGTAGGATGAGGATGAAGAAGAAGAAGAAGTAGAAGAAGAAGAAGAAGTAGGATGAGGATGAAGAAGAAGAAGAAGAAGAAGAAGTAGGATGAAGAAGAAGAAGAAGTAGGATGAGGATGAAGAAGAAGAAGAAGAAGAATGAGGATGAAGAAGAAGAAGAAGAAGTAGGATGAGGATGAAGAAGAAGAAGCAGAAGAAGTAGGATGAGGATGAAGAAGAAGAAGAAGAAAAAGTAGGATGAGGATGAAGAAGAAGAAGAAGAAGGATGAGGATGAAGAAGAAGAAGAAGAAGTAGGATGAGGATGAAGAAGAAGAAGTAGGATGAGGATGAAGAAGAATTCCATTCCAGCAAAAAGTGTATCTGCAGAGAGCTCCGCTATTTCTGACAGTTCTCTGACAGTTCCTTCACATTTACAGAGGTTGAAACATTGTATCTATTTGTTTCCGAATAAAAACATCTGTATCCTAAATGGAAATAAATAGATACAATGTTTCAACTGCTGTAAATGTGAAGGAACTGTCAGAGAACTGTCAGAAATAGCGGAGCTCTCTGCAGGGACACTTTTTGCCGGCTGTAGAAGGGATGAAAATCGGCGGATTGGGGAAAATTCGATTCGTGCATCCGAAGTTTGCTAATATTCGGATTCGACGCGAACCGAATTTTTCCTAATATTCTAAACGAATTCCACTTCGCCAGGTTTGATTCGCTCATCTCTAGTTATGAACATAGAGATCCATAACATTACTCTGGAGCAACTGTATCTTGGGATTCCAGCCAGGTAGACCAAACTTTAATACATTTCTTGGAGCAGCCTTGCGCTTTGTAGGTTAGTTTATACATAGGTATAGCTTGGTTAACAAGATTAAGCCATAGGACCCCTACTAAGCCATAGTACCCCTACTAGGAGGGTCAGGTTTGAGACTTCCAGTGCATGAGTATCAGTTTTTTTGGCATAGAAAAACAGTCAATGTTGTAGTATTTTTGTCCCAGTAGGGAGAGCATCCTCTTCCACATAATCCAGTATACATCATAGTGGATTACACAGTTTGGGAATCTGAAGAGTTGTACTATTAAAATCTGTAACCTCAGTAAGCTTGGATAGGGAGGCACTCCCAGACCATATGGTAAAATGAACCTACAGTTCCAAAGCATTTAGTATAAGTGGGAGAGGGAAGCCTGCCATCTTGCAAAGAATATAAGGGGTATAATAATAGCAATGGGGGAATCATGTTTGGAGGAGCACACCATTAACATGTACAGCCTAAACAGGGCTGATCAAGGCTCCACACAGGGAGAAGTAGGCTGTTGCCCAGGTCAGATAGAAGTTAGAGCGTAACATTCGATCGGCATTACAACAACATAACAGAATACAGAGAAGGCTTTGTGTGGAAATATATTTCCACAAGTTAAACAAGTAAACAATGTTGTAGATATAAGATACCATAAATATAAAATGCAGCACTAATAGTCAATGAGAGGTATCAATATATGCAATAATAAATGATGATAAAAAATCAATAATTATAATAGGTGAATATAAAATATCTGATCATGAACTGCAAGAAAAATCAGGTCCTGTAATGGTGCTCCCTGTGTTCCCAGTGCATATGGTATAAATGCGCACTAACCAGAGGTGTATTAAAATACGTGGTGTGTAAATATCATGAGGATCCCCCCTCTCTCCGGTCAAGATAAGGACTGGAACTGGAGATGGTGAAGATGAAACGCCCTCGTATGATGAAGATGGATCCGGAGTGCCAGAGGTCCCCTTTAAGGGATATGTGGGTGAAAAATCCTGGATTACAGGTTGTTCCCCTCTCTGGGACTGGTAGGTGGATCACAGCAGGGCTCTGAAAATTGAAAGCTCCTGAATTTCCCGCGCGGGAAATTCTTTTTTTTTTCCATCACATCTTTTAAAGCGGTATTAAACATAACACCAAAAATGTAATAAATTGTAACTTACCAATCATTAGGTGTGTTGGCTGAATTCGGTTTTTTTTAGGCTTTTCTCCCCTCTGTATTCAAATGGTGATCTGGACAGGAATAAATATATAGACGTATTAGTGCACCTACACTCTGGATGGAGAAGCAACAGAGACATCTATAGATAGTCAGTCTGGGGGGAATGGGAGTGTTATATGCACTAGCAGATTTAGATGCACTAACAAATCAAAGCCAAACTCCAGCTCACACTTTATAAGCTACAGTATTGCTCATTTGGGATAATTGTTTTACATAGATAAATAAAAGCTGATCATAGTAAGCATCCCTGTCAGTGTTAAATCATTTGTCTTAACCCTCTAACTGCTACAATTGCAGGACATCTTGTTCTTTTGAAAACAACAAACTTACTGGCAGGATCACCAGGTGAAAAAAAAAGAAAGTCTAAAAACAAAAACAAATGCAGCCATCACATCTAAGAATTGGTAAGCTGCAATATAATAAATGTTTGCTTTTTAGTTTAACACCACTTGAACAAAAAATGCACTATTCGCAGTAATCCACTGTTGCCATTGTGACCTTTAAAAAGTGTCTGTGTCACTCACTGCCATGCCCAGACAGGAATGTAACAGAGTTTACACTAGACAGAGTTCTTTAATTTCTAATTAGAACATTCAGAGATTCAGCTTAATGATATTTACATACTGTAGTTTATTGAATAGAAAAGAAAAACAGAAAAAGAATATTTACAGAAAAGATATTACAAACACAGATATACTGTATGTTACGGTAAACAAAAAGGGTTGAAAACTGAAAAAATACTTAAATCCCAACTGTGAGAAAAAGAACAGAAGAAGGGTTACTTTCTTGTTACCCCAATAAATGCACGTGCCTTAAAATGCACTTATCCTTTAAATGCTTATTGGGCATGCTCAAGTTACAGTCACTCACACTCTGCTGGTGCCTGTATTGTTGTCCCTTGACCTGAAATAAATCTGTGCAAGGTGGGGCTGAGAGTGTGAACATTGCAGGTATTGTTATCCTTTAATATAAATTTGTAAATTTAATATATCCTTGTTCTATTTTTATATTATTTTAGCAAAAGGGATTAAGGTATTTTGTAGCTCTAATTTTCTGGATAATCAAGATCATCAATGGAAAGATCATAGGGAAGCATTAAATGTATAACCATATTTATGTTACTTCATAGAAAGAGGAATAGAAACACAGTTATAATATTCAATACCTTTGTGCAAAACATGTTATTGGCTGGCAGTACTGTCTGACACAAATGCTTGAATTAGAAAACTAGCTTATCAAAATGACACATTTTTGGCACTTAAGACCTTCATACTTTCAGCGGTGAATTTAGCTGTTTACCTTCACTTACACTTTAATCTGGCACTAGACATTAGAGAAAGGTCAAACAAGCTGCGCAATCTGACCATCTCGTAAGGTACTATGGACCAGTTTATTCAGTAAACATGATAAAAAACATATTGAGTCAACAGTCTTACCACCTTAAATTGCCCATTTTTGGCTGTTCTCTGACCCATAGACAACAAATTGTGGCATATTTGGGCAGATACAAAACCATAACCCAAATCGTATGAGTGGTCTATCTTTGAACACACTAGACCAGCCATTCTCATCCAAGGTTCCATAGAACCCTAGGGTTGCTCAGGAGGTTGATAGGGGTTCCTTGGACTATGGCTGATTGACCTCCATTTGATGGTGCCCTCCTGGTTCCAGGGCAAACACAATTTGTGCTCTTCCTACTACTGATGATCAATGCAAGGGGCATTTTGACCATTGATTCCCCATACCCATGATTAAGTTTAGTATGGGTTCCTCGAGACTTTAAAATTATTTTAAGGGTTGAGAAAAGGCTGCACTAGATTGACTCATTAATTATGAAAAGATAGACAAAAAATATGCACTGTCTTTAAGGTTGAGTTGTGGATTTTAGATTCATTTTTTTCTTTAATTTGAGCCTATTAATTTTTTTGGGCATATAAAAAAAACCTACAAGCTCCCTAAAAATATATTTGAATTACACACTCTAGACCGCAAAGTGCATGTTGTGTTGTATCTACACCATGCCAGGTCTACTTTAAATAAAACCCCACAGGTGTTTGAAGGGTTCATTCATGGGGCACAGTGGCACAGAAACACTTAAGAACTGTAATGATCCTCCAGGAGGCTCTGCAGTTAATTCCTGGTTCCAGGCAGCTGGACACAGACAATCTGTTTGAGAAGCACAGTAAACATGGAGGAAACATTTAAGATGACTCATTTGTGATACATGATCTCATAACGTTGGGAAGGGCATTAAGGGCAGTGTGTGTTGGAGTAACCACAAAATAGTGGGATTCTGTGGGCGGACAGACACAGAACAGGAATACACTAAATAAAAATAAACTAGAATTTTATTACTCCATGATTCCTTTAGTACGATTGGTTTATATTAGAGAGTTCTGTTTACGACTGATGATCCTAATTACTAGTGGGGTGCTATGTCAATGTTTGGGTATATTATTGTTTGTACAAGCAATACCAATGATAGTCTCAAACCACAGAGATCCGACTTTAGGCTCATATTACTGCTATTAATATAAATGCTTGCAAAATTGTAAACATTTTATAAGTTACAAAAAAGATAAACTCAAAATATAGAGTAACTGGTCATTTTATAGAATGTACAGTATTTCCTATCACTAGTTAAATATTTTGGTGGACAAAATAAAACATTTAGCTTCTTTAACAGCATATTTAATTTGAACAAAAAATTGAGAGAGGTTTTGACATTATGTGAAATAAATTAGAGCATCAATTCTAGGACATGCCATCGCACCTCTGACCAAATTCAATACACTAACATTTAGGACCCTAGCTCATGCAGCAACCCCAAAGGGACACAAGTAGGTTGATACCCCAGGTTAAGCTTTACATTAGTACTACAAAACAATGCAGGCTTTTATACATCCTGGCCAGAAAAACAGAAACCCTCTTGATGATTGATATGAAAATTATATCTGGGTTACCAAGAAAAATACTAAATTAATGAAACTCCACCCCTAGCTTATATTTCATTTTACACTTTTGCTGAGAAGCAGAATTACATTTGCAAGACTAATATGTCTCAGGGGTTTCACTAATGAGATATTACTATGCTGATATTCTATAAAAATATATTATCTAATCTTACATGTGAACCTAATGTTTGCCTGGTGTGAGCATAGTTAAATGGATATCACCATGTGGTGTTGGATTCTATATACTAAATTGTGTTTACTATCTAAATACAACATTTTGTAAATGGGAGCATATATGTTATATTAACTGCTTCCCGACCGCCATATAGCAGAAATACTGCTACAGGGCAGCACAGGTGCACAAAATCACGTCTATATACATATAAATAAAAGTGCAGTGCTAAATATTCAATTCTGTTCTAAAATGCTATGGTGAATATAGTGAACAAACAATATTATTAGATCATGTGACACAGTCTTATTATATTGCATATATGACTGACCAAATATTAAAAGTAAAATACAAATAAAATATCCGTGGTACTACAAGTCTCAGCAATACCCATGTGATAGACCTAAAATGTCCGTGGTACTACAAATCACAGCAATAACAAAGAGATGTAAGTATTAGTGCTCATCATCTGGTGAAGAAATCCGTGGTACTACAAGGTACTGCAATACCGAGTGGGATATTCAAAAGGTGCTCATAATCCAATGTGGGAATTCACCACCAGTTATGGATATACAATCACCATAGCATTTGTGCTGATCCCATAGAAGATCTCAGAAATCCATATACAGGGACTGGACTTCTCCAAAGAATAGACTTAGGAGAACCAATAAAAGGATCCTCCTAGAGGGAAAAGCTCACCACAGAAGCTCAAGGTATGGCATATAGTGTAGTAATGTATTAAATGTGTAAAATACAATCCACATGAATACAAACATTCATATGTGTATGCAATATATACCAAGATGACCGCCGCTCCAGCCGCGGCTGTGTGACGTCAGTACGTAAGGCTCAACCCAACGAGTTTCGTGCACATGCACGTCCTCAGGGGTACGCCCACTAGCCAACATCATACACAGACTCCATTTAAATAGCCTGCAAAGCGCCATGTTAATTAGTCAGCGCCATTTTGCTGAAGTCTATAGATCAGGAAGTGTTCACTGCATAGATTATAATGCAGGAGCCATGATTCTGTGGACAAACATCAATATAAAAAGAGAGATCACTCTTCAAAATAGAAAAGACGATCTTTAGAAAGAAATCCACAATGATGTACCCACTATGGATAGAAGTAAACTCCCTATGTTCATTGATATTAGTAAGAGGTAATCTTAGGTGTTTAGAGGGATAATACCCTTAGAGTATTTAATGAAGCATAATAATGTTGTATACCTCCTAGAATGCTCCTGTAATAAACAGTATATCGGGAGGAGCACCAGATGCATGAGAGACAGAATGAGGGAACATCTGTATAACATCAAAAAGGGTTTTAGGAAACATTCATTGTCCAAACACTTTTTAAAATAAATTAGTAAATTGTACCAGTTTACCTACCGCATGGTACAAGCCATGTATTTTGGCATGTTACACATACATTGTACATTTTACCGAATTACATTTGACTTAAAATGTATGTAAAATCTAACAATATTTGTTCTTATTTGCTCCTTTATGGTCTGTTAAATATACAATTGAAATTATTTTATTATATCTAGTTGACAAGTGCAAACAAAACAGCTGTTCATCCAGCCAGAAATCTTGTGAGCTGATAACTTTCTGTATTCTTTTCCTCTGCAGACAGTGATTAATTAGCATTGTTCCCAGCTATCTCCATTGACTACAAAACTCTTTCCCTTATGTTATGGAGTTGGGGAGGGGTTATACAGTGCTAATACACTTCCTTTTTAGGGTGACAACGCTGCCTAGAAACAGTATGGTTGTCACCCTGGGACAGGATGTGTCTTCCTAGCAGGATCACTAGCTGAAAATGAAGAAAAAGTGTGAAAAAAACAACAAATTCAGGCACTACATCTAAGTAACAGTAAGCTGTAATATATTCAGTTTTTGTTTTTTGGTCTAGATATGCATTATTATATTTTCCAGTATCACCTTGTGTGGAGCTTCTCACTTACCTCCCTGTGACAACTGTCAGATGCATCCATTTCTTATGTTGTCTCTTCAGAAACAGTTTGTAGATAGACATGCATTCTTTTGCTAGCTTAAATGAAAAACTAGATGGCAAGGAAAAAATCCACTTAGTGCACTTTGTCATTGACTTAGCAAAATGTTCTAGGAAACTCCTGTGAGTTTTGGTACATGTGCTGCAAATCCTGATTCATTTGATGTGACAGTACGAGGCCCTGCCATTGTGTAAGAATAGGAAAAATTACACAGGGTTCCCACAAATGCAGAGTAAGGGGCTCCAGACCTTCTGTTCAGGGCAGAGAAAGGTGAACTTGCAGCTTTCTCCAGGTTTTGGAATTCCCAGATTAGGGTCTGGAGTCTAGAGGCTTTGAAAAGCTTTGGAAGGGAAGAAGCCTGGTGGCAGATGATGACAGACTTGAGCAAGGATCAAGGCTTCATCCTCCAGTGGAGTCTGTGAGGCTACCATAGGGTGTACAAAGTGTATGAAGGATGCATGGTGTAAGGCAATCTGAGAACCTTACCAAGGGTCAGGCCTGAGAAGTGGTGCTGTGAAACCAAGCCAGGTGTCAGGGCCTGGACTTGACCCGGGGACTTCTACTGTGTCAGGCAGTGACTCTTCTCACTGAGCTACCTGGGATGCTGGACAACACTCTGCCTGATCTATTGGACAATCCTGCCCTGTGCCTTGTTTTCTGATGAACCTTGAACTCCTTGCTCCTCCCATTAACTTCCTGATAAAAGCCATGTCCATGCACTTCCTCCTTGCCAGATTATTGTGCCTTCCAGCCAATATCCCACTTATCCTTACTGCTGCCGTCTATATCGTTTGTGACCGACCCTTGGCTTGTGACTGACTCCGCTTCTGTCTGATCCCTAAACTGTTTGATCCGCTATTGGTTTCCAGCTTGCCCTTTCCCTGATGGGGTGATCCTGAGATCTGCGACCTGGTATTCAGACGCAGCCAAATCCATCTCCACCATTAGGAGCTCTGGTGAAGACCAGTTAATACTTAGACCCCGCACCTCAGGTGAGCCTGCATCATTCCCAGGGTGACCCGCTGGTGTACCTATCCTGCTGGTTTCAGGTAAGCCTTACACTGCTGTAGCAACTGGTCTCTGAACCTGACCTCACACCGTGACACCAGGAGGCTACAGGACGTTTTGTTTGTATTTTGAACTGATGGTGGAAAACCTGCAGGGCAACTGTTTATTACTAATACCCAGGGGCGGACTGACCATTCAAGCACTCTGGCACTGCCAAAGGGCCCGGGGTCAGTAGGGGGCCCCATGAGTTGCCCCTGGTACCTTTCATTGGCTTTTACATAGGCTTTTTTGGGTGTGGGCGAGGACACAGGGGCCCTATGATCCCCTTTTGCCCAGGGGCCCCATGAGTTGTCAGTCCGCCCCTGTTAATACCCCCACAACATTGCACTGGTTATAAATCCAACCTATATGGTTACCATTGTTTGTCTGTTTCTTACCTGCCGTAAACTTTTGCCTAACCTGCCTCTGCCTGAGCACCTCCTACCTAAATGAGTGAAAATTGCCTGAAATTGTTATCCCTGCCAGTAAAATAACTATAATTTTTCCTGATTTATTAGTACTTTGAGTCTGTTCCTAGTCAAATTGCAAGCTGTGCCAATGAGCAAACCCAAAGGCTATGTCCTGGGAAAGTCGCACACTGAATTTCGAATGTCCTTGTGACATGACAAAGACTAGGCATTCATCAGACACCGCTCCACAGCAGACAAGAGACTGACCTAGTCCTACTTGCACATGATTTATTATTACACACTGCTCCAAGATTACACTGTGTAATATTTCTTGGCAAGCTTACTTCTAGGTTCTGTATCCAGCTGCCATAATTTTTTTTAATATCAATAAGTACATTAAATGTCAGATTAAAATGAGAAGTCAAATTCATTAAATACATTTTTATACAGAGACAAAACGTTAAGCAGTGTGAGCACACTGGCACACTGATAAATTTGTGAGTACATAATTATGTACATTGTAGCGGAACACTTCTGAGCTGAGCCAAAAATAGAAACCATCATTTAAAAAGGAGCACGCATGTTCAGTGCAATATGCAAACCATTGGGCAGCAAAAGTACTGGTAAATCAAAATACAAAGAATAAAGAAATCTTTGTCTTGATAATCCCCTAATCAACACTCTGCACTTCAGGGGTTAAGCATAGATTTAGAAATATAGGATTTAAAATACACTCTGACTGCTTTGTGAACAAAGCGAGCCCAACGCAGAGTTTTAGTCTGCCGCTATCACTTTACATGTGACAGTATGCAGTAAAGGTCAGGATGAAACTGAGATTGGTTTACTGTATATTCTCTATACACTGATCTCAACAGAAAGCATATATATTTTTTCTAGTTTGTTATCATGTAAAATTTCCTGTGAAGCATGTTCCTAGTGTTCTAAAACAGAACAAAGCAGTGTAGAAATTGATTTTGATTTTTAAAGCTGAAGTCCAAGCAAACAAAAATACACAGCTGAAATATGTAAACTTTTGTATCTGCCAAATTAATTTTAAAGGCCAGTGTCATCGGTCTTCAATGGACAAATGAAGCATACATTTGACATCAGTTTGAGTCACTTCTGAGACTATCTAGAATTTTTTTGCAGATGCCCTGCAGTTTAATTGCTTCAAGCGGCTTTGCACATTATTATAGATGTGAATTGGAAGAAAAGCCATTCTGAAGCTAACTTAAAGTGGTTGTAAACACTTATATATAACTAGTGAAGTGACTAGCATCAAGTGACACACGATAATTAAACAAATCCTGTTACATAAGGTGTACCTGTTTGTCTGCAACAACTTCTTCTGTATGTAGCGCCCTCCTGTGTACATAGTTTGTGAGTGTAGTTGGCAGCTTGTTAGATGCCTGGGAGTCAGTCAGAGGGTTTACTTCAGGTCAGGCTGGAGGATTCTACACGTCAATCCTCTGGTACCTCCCCTGGTTCTAGAAGCTTCTAGACGTTTCTAGAAGCCTGTGGGTGGAGGCCAGGAGGAGCTGATCTGCGCATTCATGGGAATCTGACCACTCCCAGGCATGAGGCCTGGTAGTGTGGCAGACCGGCCCATAAATATGGTCATATGGTCAGCAGGGGAGTTGGGTGGAAGATGGAGTGCTGAGGTGTGCTGATGTGTAGCCAGTGGACCCCAGAGAAGAGGGGTTCTCCCTCCAGGCCGGGGAGGTTGGAAGAAGAAAGGAAAGGAAGCTGACAGAGGGCGATCCACTGCCTTTCAGTCCACCAAGGAAGGACAGCCTGTTAGCCTTGAAGGAAACCAGCCTAGCAAAAGCCTGAAAGCAGTTTCTCCAAAGCTATAGGACACAAGGACAGTGTGAGTACCTCTACACTCCTGGAGCCTATAGGAGAGAGGGCCATTAGGTGCTATACCCAACCAGTTCTCCCTGGTACAGTACTGCAAGACTGTACCAGAATTTCTTGCTCTGGGATACTCTTCAAATACAGCCAGTTGGATGAGCAGTTTCTAGCTGGGGCCTGAAGAGGTTCACTTAGAGGGGACCAAGAGCTCATCTCAGAGACTTTGTTACTGGTCCGTGAAGAGATTGATGCCACTCCGAAAGGAGTGGAAAGTCCAGGATCCTACATTTTGTGTAGTTTGTCCTTAGAATTAGTAGTTTCTAGGCAACTTCAAGGCATTCCCATATACCCCTAGACCCTATCCAAGTTGTTTATCCCCAATAAAACAACACAAACAAGCCAATAGACTGCTTACTGACTCTGAATGAAAGTTGGAAAATGAGTGTTGCCTGGATGTGCAGAAAAATAGGGGACCCAAAACCAGTGGCTCTCAATGGGGCAGTGCTATACACAGATCAAAGGAATTTTTCTCAGCTCCAGCAGCAAGAAGCGGGGATCTGAAGTCTCCCAGTCCAGATCTCAGTGAGGGGAGCTCTGACCTCACTGGAGAAAAGGGACACAACCCCCTTCACACGGTACATGGAGAACATGTAGACCTGTGGACATCAATCACAGACTGTATGCTAAAGCTCACAACCCATCACCTTTTTATCTTTTGATCTGGGGAACACCTGCCAGATATTACTCATGCAAATAACAGAGGAACAAAGAAGCAGAGAGAAATCAGACGCAGTGCTTTGGATAGAGGCAAGTACACAGTATAGAAGGATGTACTGTGATAATATTTCATGTATGAGTTTTAATCACTTTAATCTGTTTGACATTGTCCAGCCACTTTTGTGTCTCAAGGAGAATATAAAGACAGCATAGCCAGTAGGTTGCCTTCCTCTGTTAGAGTTAAAGAGGTAAAATGTTCTCACCTTCTTATCTATTGTCTGCTGATTGGACAAAGAAGGAGCAGCAACATACTAATAAGTCAACAACTCTGCTCTCCTCCTGTCTGCATGCTCCCTGTCAGTACATGTGCATATAGAGTAGTCTGACTAGCTGCTAGTGCTGCCCCTACTTTTCCCATTCTGCTGTGCAGGTGAAGACAGAAAGGTGATATCATCTTAATGGTGTTTTACTGTATGATTGTCTCATAACCTAACCCTTAACACAGCGCACTCCCAACAATACATATTTAACCCTTATAGAATATTTAAACCCATGAACAAGAATGTAATATATTGCAGCTTTTCAGCCCTTAGATATGGTGGCTCCAATAGTTTTTATTTTTTAGGCTACAGACATTTTCAGCTCATACAGAAAATATCTGTTAATCATGCCATAAATGCAGTGTCCTTGTTACTTCCTGTGAGCTGAAAAGACAGTACAAACAATGTTACCTTCCTTCTGTAAAATACTAATCCCCCCATGTAATAGGGATGAAGACGAGAAGAAATGTCCAGCCTGGGAGGTAAACAAGGCTTCCTCCATGGTCACAGTGTGCTATTTGCAGGATTACCAGGTGAAAAGAAAGGAAAAATGCCTGAAAAAAAATGAGGCCACCACATTTAAACAAAATAAGCCTTTAATACTTGCTTCCCTTTCCCAACACTTAGCTGCTCAACTGCGCTATTAACACTTAACCTCCCCTAGAGGTTCCCTTAATACTAAATCCCCCAACATTTGACCCCAAAACACTGAATCTCTAAGCCTAACATTAACCTAAAACCTAAGTTTACTTATTTAAAAAAAATAAGCACAAGGGATATTACTTACCTTCAGTATTATGCCGTGCCCTAATGTAGCAGAAATCCTCTGATGCCTCACCACCCTGTTATCTTCCAATGCAGTGAGGTTACTAGTTGTGACAGGCACTCATCAAAATGCCCGACTATACCCGCCCATTCTGCCCAACTCCTCTATTATAAAAGCTTTACTACAGCTTCTGTGAATGAATTGTGAACTGTGAATGGAGGATGGGGACCATGAAAGGTGGAGGAAGGTTTCTGCTAAATAAGGACACAGCAGCACAAGGGACACATAACACTGAAGGTAAGTAATATCCCTTGTGCATATTCTTTATTTTTGTTACAAAAACGTAGGCTTCAAGCCTTCAACTAAATAGCAAAACTAAGCTCTAACAGGAACTGACCCCTATTCTGTGAGCATAAGTACTTCATTTTTTGGTGGGAAAAGCATACAGCAAAAGATCATGCACCATCAAGATGGTGCCAGAGTAACCTGCTTTACTGCAACTGTGCAAAAACAGAAAGATTAAATTTATCTTAGGTATGCATAATCACCAGTGACCAGATTTTTACAGACTACCTAATAGGGTCTTTGACAGCATATGTCTCTCTCTCTCTCTCTCTCTCCCCCCCCCTCTCTCTCCTCCTCCTCTCTCCCTCTCTCTCTCCTCTCTCTCTCCCTTTCTCCCCGTCCCCCTCTCCCCCTCCCTCTTCTCTCCCCCCTCTCTCTCTTCTCCCCCCCTCTCTCTCCCTCTCTCCCCGTCCCTCTCTCTCCTTCCCTCTCCCCCCTCTCTCTCTCTCCCCTCTCCCCCCCTCTCTCTCCTCCTCTCTCTCCCTCTCTCCCCTCCCTCTCTCTCTCCTTCCCTCTCCCCCTCTCTCTCTCCCCCACTCTCTCTCCCCCCCTCTCCCTCTCTCCCCCTCTCTCCCCCTCTCTCTCTATCCCTCTCCCTCTCTCTCCCCCTCTCCCTCTCTCTTGAAAACCCACCTGGATTGATGAATGACATTTTTCTTCATAGGGCTTTCTGGATGTGATACAGCAAGAATTTTGTTATAGGCACATTTGGTGATACTTATTCTGCAGTATAGGGTTGTGCTTCAACCTAACCAACTAAAGTGATTGGGATGGCACTATTGCTTTTGTTTCTTTTTTTTCCTCTTCACCTCCTTTTTTTCTCTTTTTATTCCTAAATTCGTACTTTCATGGCTCTTTCAACAATGATAAATACGTGTCTGGCTTGCACCTGGAATCGCTAAAGGCCTACTGCAACAAAACACCCAAACTATGCACTTCCATAACACTACAAAGAGACCTAAGGCTCATACTCCTTGAACATAACTAGTTATCTGCTATGTTACTGCAAGTGTGTGTTATTGTCTACAGACCCGCTGCTTGGCACTAATATGTACCTTCCATTATGTCTCTGATGGTGCCATATGACATAATCATATGGAACATTTTCCTGTGAATATATTTTAAAAATTATTATTTAAAAATAATAACAGACTGGGTGGTCTAATGCATTACACCAATGCCTGGATGAAGAGCTGAAGTACTGATTGGATGTGCTTACTGTATGTATGATACTTTTGACTGGTGTGTACCTTTAAAGCTAAATAGATAAGTTATTTGAGTAACACAGAATATAAAATATTTATGTAAGCATTATTAACTAATTTGTGCCTATAGGAATACTTACGTTTCCATCCAAAGATAAAGGGTGATTACTTATGAATGACAGCTACAGCCTGTTTGCAGGCTTTATTCATACAGGAGCGCAGCCAGTGATCTTGAGCCACAAAGTGGGACCAAGCTTTCAAGGGAACAGTCTAGCCCTGCTGATTATACTATTACTTTGACAGCCAGGTTAATCTCGGTGATCTAGGAGTACAGTGTTACTGTTGCTCTGCGCATCGAAAGTCGTTATTAGTGACCCTGATAAACAGGGTGGTCTAGCTGTCAAACTGACAGCAGATCCTGCATTACGCTCACATCCTCACATCCTGCAGCCACTTCCTACTTTCTGAGTTTTGCATGGGAGAGAGAGTCTTCTTGCTATAGTAGAATGATCATCCCCATAACTGTAATAAGATAAAAACTATTGAGAAATATTTAACCACTTGCCTACTGGGCACTTTTACCCCCTTCCTGCCCAGGCCAATTCTCAGCTTTCAGCACTGTCAGACTTTGAATGACAATTGTGCGGTCATGCAATACTGCACCCAAACAAAATTTTTATCTTTTTTTTTGAGACAAAGAGAGCTTTCTTTTGGTGGTATTTAATCACCACTGGATTTTTATTTTTTGCTAAACAAACTAAAAAAGTCTGAAAATTTTGAACAAAATTTTTTTTTCTTAGTTTCTGTTATAAAAATTTGTAAATAAGTAATTTTTCTCCTTCACTGATGTGCGCTAATGAGGCTGCACTGATGGGCACTGATAGGCTGCATTGATGGGCACTGATAGCCGTCACTGATGAGGAGGCACTGATAGGTGGCACTGATGGGCATTCACAGGCATCACCTGTGGGCACTGACAGGCATCACGGATGGGCACTGAAAGGCAGCACTCATATATGGCACTGATAGGCAGCACTGATGGGCATATTAAAATTCTTACCAGTTAAAAAACATAGCTGTTCACAATTACATGTTATTTTTTTTACAAAAATTAAATAACTACTCACTAATAAACGAAATAACTAATCACTTAATTACTTCATCCTTGCTAAGCAGCATGGATGAAGGAATATCCCATGTTAGCTGTCGTATTTTGACTGCCGCAGCACCCGCAGATCTATGAATATCCAAACAGATGCAGTCACTGTTCGGCCAACAATTTTCAGCCCAGAACCTTCAATTACTCTGTCTAAGTTTGTCCAGCCGGGTGGTACTACTTTAGGTACATTATAGATTTGCAATACTGTAGATGTTCTGCAGTCAAAACTATAATAGCAAAAATATACTCATTGATTAAATAGAAGATTATTCGGAGGAGAAGTAGCTATACCCAGCATTCTCTGGAAAAAAATAGATTGTTTTTAAAACGATAACTGTGTTAACCTATCAGAACACAACTTTCTGATTAATGGCTAGGCCATGGGTTTGACAGGCATGGTACCTAAAGCAACAATTTTCTTGTAACAGAACAACAGAGGAATTATTTTCACCATATCAGGCTTAGTTATGTGTGCTGCTGTCACCTGCAGTCATTGTTGCTGTAAGCACCTGTACCTTGTTTTCTTCCCTGTGAGAATAGTTTATTGGAGTCCAACCAGAGAATGGAAGAGAGCCCAGCTGCTGTGCAGTGATGACAGAAGCCATGACAAGTACAAGCTTGAGTACCCTCAGCTTCTTATTTCAGCTGTGATCTTGACAGGCACTCCATACAAAGCTAAGCAGAGTCATTAACTAGTGAGAGGAAAGCTAAAGATGTACATTAGACAGAGTACATCACCCTGGGCTCACTTCACTTTACACTGTTCATTGTGTTCTTGTTCGGTTATGAATTGTTCCCAATGTGTTCAATGCATGTTACAATGGTACTTGTTTTTACTATGATCACTTCATGGTTCACAGTAACCTCTGTAAAAAAACACTTTGTCAGTTAAGTCTACAGAGTTGCTGCTGTTTTCTATTATCTCACACGTTTTAACAGAATTACATTGAGCCATGGTCCAACCACCATTCTTCTTGTGACCACAACTCGACTTTAGCCTTGAAGCCTAGTTTAAAAAATGAAAGACTGTGCCAATCCAAACTCAACTGCCTTTTGTATCGCGAAAACTTTCAGAACTGCCACATTATTATTATTTTGCTTCCTGTGTCCATTGGGGATATTTTCCATCATTTCCTATTCTAGAAAGTGAAGGAAAATATCTCCAATGTGAAGGGAATTCCCCTGTTAGAGAGTTGTCATCAGAACAAGTGTTCTTATTAGAATCCCTATTGTTTTGATGGCAACTGAAAAAGTTTGGATTTCCATCATTTTCTGCCTTAGTCATTAATGTCCACCAGCACAAATAGAAAGAGTGTTTAATTTTTGTAAGGACAAAGACAGCAATAAAAAAAAATTGACAGGGGTTCCAATTCATCACTACTCTATCCAAAAATCTAAAAACAGTTTTGACTACACATATGCTTTAATTCTGATTATTGCATGCAGAACTTCTTTTTACCTGGTCAGTAGGCTCACCCCCAAAAGCAGGGCATGCTTATGTTCATGCTGTATTTTATTTAATTTACATATAAACTTAGCAAGATAACTATATGGCAATATAAATATTTATTATATGCTGGCTTCTGGGACCCTAAAGACATTAAGCAGTAGCTTACTTTATGCTTGGGGGCAGCTCTGGCAGGAATAGTAATATTAATAAAAATTCTTGTTTAGCCAACCTGGCATTATATACTGTTTATATATTTACTGTTGGAACAATTGCTTTGTGATTCATTTTCATTTTTCAGCATTTTCAGTCACCATAGCAACAAAAATTACTTTGGACTATATTGTTTGCATAAAACACACCATGGCCAAACTTGACTGCACCATCAATCAGCACATAAATGATCTTTAAACATCCAAAGGTCTTTTAACGCAGTCAGTAAATGTTTTGAATAAATGTTATATCTCAAAGAAATTTGTAGCAGTTTTTTGTACTAACCAAATATAGTACAGATATTGCAGCACAATAAAACAAAAGTATGTGACTTTTTAGCATGATAAATATGACACAGAAGGTAAATATCTGTAGATGTAAAGTGTATGTGATCCTTAACAATAAATCTCTATTTGCGTCATTCTGATCTGTTAAAGGAGTAGTAGACATAGAAAAGTAACTGTAGGCGCCACAGGTGCAAGTACCCTATACCCACTAAAAACAGTTCATATATGGATAATCATTTAAAGTCCATAATAGAGTATATGAGAAATAATCCAGAAGTCAAGCACCAGGGCAGCTATCCTTACCAGCAGAAGTAAGATCTATATCAGCGGTTCTCAACCTGGGGGTCGCGACCCCTTTGGGGGTCGAACGACGCTTCCACAGGGGTCGCCTAAGACCATCGGAAAACACATATTTCCGATGGTCTTAGGAACCGAGACACCGCTCCTCGCCGCCGCCGCCGTCTCCAGGTGTGGGCGGGATGACATGCCGCCCCTGTCATCTGGACACACCTCGAGATCAATCCTCGCCTGTGATTGGCCGCCGGCACTGTAGCTCAGGAGAGGCACACAGGCGGCCAATCACCGGCAAGGAGGTGGAGCTTGGAGAGGAGGAGCCGAGCGGCACCGCGAAGATCGAGCGAGTGAAGAGGAGGAGAGCGGCCGGAGAAGGAAGACATCTGACAGGTAAGTGTTGGTACCATGGGAGAGGGAGGGAGCGAGCGAGCCCAGGCTGGAGCAGGGGTCTGCAAGGTAAGTATCATTGGTGTCAGTGGGAATAGTGCCCCATCATTGGTGTCACTAATACCAATGATGGGGCACTATTCCTCCCACTGACACCAACGATGGGACACTATTCCTCCCACTGACACCAACGATGGGGCACTATTCCTCCCACTGACACCAACGATGGGGCACTATTCCTTCCCCAAATGACACCAACGATGGGGCACTATTCCTCCCCCAAATGACACCAAGGATGGGGCACGATTCCTCCCCCCACTGACACCAACGATGGGGCACAATTCCTCCCCCCACTGACACCAAGGATGGGGCACTATTCCTCCCCCCACTGACACCAAGGATGGGGCACTATTCCTCCCCCCACTGACACCAAGGATGGGGCACTATTCCTCCCCCCACTGACACCAAGGATGGGGCACTATTCCTCCCCCCACTGACACCAAGGATGGGGCACTATTCCTCCCCCCACTGACACCAAGGATGGGGCACTATTCCTCCCCCCACTGACACCAAGGATGGGGCACTATTCCTCCCCCCACTGACACCAAGGATGGGGCACTATTCCTCCCCCCACTGACACCAAGGATGGGGCACTATTCCTCCTCCCACTGACACCAATGATGGGGCACTATTCCTCCCACTGACAGCAATGATGGGGCACGATTCCTCCCACTGACAGCAATGATGGGGCACTATTCCTCCCACTGATACCGATGATGAGGCACTATTCCTCCCACTGACACCTATGATGGGGCACTATTCCTCCCCCCACTGACACCGATGATGGGGCACTATTCCTCCTCCCACTGACACCGATGATGGGGCACTATTCCTCCCACTGATACCGATGATGGGGCACTATTCCTCCCACTGATACCGATGATGGGGCACTATTCCTCCCACTGATACCGATGATGGGGCACTATTCCTCCCACTGACACCGATGACGGGGCACTATTCCTCACACTGATACCGATGACGAGGCACTATTCCTCCCACTGACACCGATGACGAGGCACTATTCCTCCCACTGACACCAATGACGGGGCACTATTCCTCCCACTGACACCAATGACGGGGCACTATTCCTCCCACTGATACCAATGACGGGGCACTATTCCTCCTCCCACTGATACCAATGACGGGGCACTATTCCTCCCACTGACACCAATGACGGGGCACTATTCCTCCCACTGATACCAATGACGAGGCACTATTCCTCCCACTGATACCAATGACGGGGCACTATTCCTCCCACTGATACCAATGACGAGGCACTATTCCTCCCACTGACACCTATGATGGGGCACTATTCCCCCCACTGACACCAATGATGGGGCACTATTCCTCCCCCCACTGACACCAATGATGGGGCACTATTCCTCCTCCCACTGACACCTATGATGGGGCACTATTCCTCCCACTGATACCGATGATGGGACACTATTCCTCCCACTGATACCGATGATGAGGCACTATTCCTCCCACTGACACCGATGATGAGGCACTATTCCTCCCACTGACACCGATGATGGGGCACTATTCCTCCCACTGACACCGATGATGGAGCACTATTCCTCCCACTGATACCGATGACGGGGCACTATTCCTCACACTGACACCGATGACGGGGCACTATTCCTCACACTGATACCAATGACGAGGCACTATTCCTCCCACTGACACCAATGACGGGTCACTATTCCTCCCACTGACACCAATGATGGGACACTATTCCCCCCCACTGATACCAATGATGGGGCACTATTCCTCCCACTGACACCAATGATCGGGCACTATTCCTCCCACTGACACCAATGATGGGACACTATTCCTCCCACTGATACCAATGATGGGGCACTATTCCCCCCCACTGACACCAATGATGGGGCACTATTCCTCCCACTGATACCAATGATGAGGCACTATTCCTCCCACTGACACCAATGATGGGACACTATTCCTCACACTGACACCAATGATGGGGCACTATTCCTCCCACTGATACCAATGACGGGGCACTATTCCTCCCACTGACACCAATGACGAGGCACTATTCCTCCCACTGACACCAATGACGGGGCACTATTCCTACCACTGACACCAATGACGGGGCACTATTCCTCCCACTGACACCAATGACGGGACACTATTCCTCCCACTGACACCAATGACGGGGCACTATTCCTCCCACTGACACCAATGACAGGGCACTATTCCTCCCACTGACACCAATGACGGGGCACTATTCCTCCCACTGACACCAATGACGGGGCACTATTCCTGCCACTGACACCAAAGAAGGGGGCACTATTCCTCCCACTGACACCAATGACGGGGCACTATTCCTCCCACTGATACCAATGATGGGGCACTATTCCTCCCAATGACACCAATGACGTGGCACTATTCCTCCTACTGCAAAATTACAGTTATGAAGTAGCAACGAAAATAATTTTATGGTTGGGGGTCACCACAACATGAGGAACTGTATTAAGGGGTCGCGGCGCTAGAAAGGTTGAGAACCACTGATCTATATGAAACACAAAATATGCACCACATTCCAGTACATTATGACAGACTTACCTGTATACAAAGCCCTCCAGAGCCGCATTGTCACAACTCCCCGGCACTTTATCTGGTCTTCCTTCCGGGTTCAAGAGCTCCAGCTGTATAAATGGCCGGACCCGCGATGACATCATTTCTCCCGCATGCGTGCAGGAGCCCTCAGCTGCAGCACAGAGCTTTGAAGGGATGGCGCACTGTGCCGTCCCTTCAGAGTGCATGCGCTGGTGACATCGTGAATATCTCCTAAACGGTGCACGTTCATTGAACCTACATAATCATTAATATAGGCTTACCTGTAGGTACAACTTAAAAAATGGGCTTTACTACCACTATAGTAAAAATGTAAGTACTTATACTATCCACCTTGTTCATCACCTCAGTCCATATATACACCTTGCATGCTGCCTAGCACTGCTCCCTACTGCCTTGTCCTTCCCAGAGGCAGGGCAGTGTTTGTGGAGTTTTGGCTTTTTAAACTGTGCATGTGCTGTCCATGGTCATATAGAATAATAGTCATAGGTGTACCTAGCTTGGCACATTTGCCTGGCTTGCTATTATTCTCTAAGGCATGGCCCAGCACATGCAAAAGTTTATAAAAAATGTTGTAGCTCCACCAACAGAACCAATACTTAGCCACCTGGCATGCCTGGGAAATTGGAAACCTAACTTGTAATTATATGGATGAAGGCAAGGTGGACTAGATACTTGATTGCTGAGCCGAAAAAGTGGCCTGTTAACACTATTGCGCTACAGTAATGTGTTACATAAAACATAAATTATGTGCAATAAAGCTCACATTGATGCGCAGCAATGGAGTGAAGAAAATTTACTGCAATGGAGACAAAAACAGCAATACAAAGACCTCATATTAGTATGAACCTTTGTTTTAGAGACACCATTTTGCACCCTTACACACAAGGTGTCATTGGAGCAGGGGTAATCTATATTTCCTATTATGGTATTTCCTGCCCATTGGACTCATGGGGGGTTATTTACTAAAATTGGAGCATGCAAAATCTGGTGCAACTCTGCATTGCAACCAATCAGCTTCCAGGTTTTATTGCCAAAGCTTAATTGAACAAGCTGAAGTTAGAAGCTAATTGGCTCCCATGCACAGCTTCACCAGATTCAGAGCGCACCAGTTTTAGTAAATTTCCCCCCTGGTGTGCCAGAGTGTCACCAAAACAGGAAGGAAGGGAAAATCTCTGAAAAGGAACACATGCAGAAACAAAATCCAAAACTAACAAAAACAAACAGCTTGGTGGAGCTTTAATAAAACTTGGTACAATACTACCTGATACTACACTGAATCTATTTTCTTCTTCTCCTTCTATTTGTCTTTTGGTTTATACAGGTTAGCTGACAAGAAATACTGAGTGATAGAATAGAACTAAGTGGTATTAAATGATCAGTTCTGATGAAGCTGAAGTATAAAAACCATAGCAACTGCATTGAATTTAATTCAGACAGAGCTGCATGGAATCCATACATCATGGCACTGCCTTTGTAGACATTTCTATGCACTGTTTTGTAATTCCCCCAACCACTGTTCACATACATTCATACACCGAGACGTAGAAGTCAGCGGTCAGCTAAAGCAGAATGAAATGTATTAATGTGTAAATACAGTATATACCCATCAATTCCCATTGAGAGAAATACTTCTCCAAATGGACAATACACTTGACCATTATTTTTCTTCAGAACATTGTAACCCATAAACCTTTTCTGTGCAGAATACCATAATTTTTTCAGACTTACATAGGTTTTCTTAAAGAGGCTTTGACTAGTTTTACATGCACAGAGGGTTCAGTTTAGCTGCAAAATGCTAGCAATGATTATGTAATGTTATGAGAGGTACCTAGGTATGTAAATTCTTATTAATGCGGCACTTACTCTTTTTTTAACATGATACAGTTTTCACAATTCCTGAAGAGGTGAGTCAACAGACTTGAGGAATGCATAGACATCAAATTTCTCTGAAGTTCTGATGGGTAGTACAACCAAAGTACCTCCAAAGTGAATTGTTTTTTCCTTTTTTTCCTTTAAAAAAAAAAGCTTTTGATTAATTAATAAAATGACATTTTTTTAACAAAATATATTGTCTACATATAACACACCTATGTAGCACCTAAAAAGTCCCAGTCTACTGTTAACCGACATGGTACTTTGAATATTTACATAAAAAGACATTTTTGTAAAATATACAGTAACTTAAATAGAAATTTACCAAAATATATACTATACCTATCACTGAAACATATGTAAAGTGTAATTCCAGACACACACTCTAAACCCCAGCCCCTAAAATTACTTATAGTTACCTGCTATCTTCAATCCAGTCCAACGTCAATTGTCCCTTCTCTTTTTCTTTGGTGGCACACAAGGGTTGTCCTTGTATACTGACATATGAGCCCCACTTAGTTCAAAAGTTAAAACCCAGTCTTGCATGATGAAGCACCTCCCCTGCTCCCCCAGGTGTGTGTTCATGGCAGCTTGGGGCCCATAGAATATGGGTTGAATGACTCTGGCCAATCTGGAAGAGACTAATGGCAAAGGAATAAATGAGATGGCACAGTAACGTGTTATACCATCTATTGCTGTCTGTTTTCTCATTGGGAAGATTTACCACTCTGTTTGTCCTGAATGCTGCTTTCATCTAGACAGAAAGTGAAAGAAAATTCATTATTTTAGAGTTGTCCCTAAAATAAAAGGTAAGAAAATCTTTCAATGGGGACACCTGTTCAGGAGACAACTGCCAAAGAAGGAAATTACCTTTACTTTTGGAGACTGTTCTCCGAGAAAGAAAGTGAGGGGAAATCCTTAAACCCTTCCCTAATCCAAAACTTAAAAAAAAGTTTGGCTATACAGAAACTTTGTCATCAAACAGACAGCAATAGATACCTAATTTTGACATCTTCTCCAGTGTTTCTCTGTGCTCCCAGGATGTTACCACACTTTCAAAAATCACTAGGGAATATTTGTAACAGGTCAGTGGCTGAATACACTACTTTTTGGCCAGTGTTTGTTCTTTTTATGGTTTATTATTTTAAGCATGTTGTTGGTTTTGTTCACTCATGGAATTAGTTCAACCCTTTCCATGTTCGCCTTTTGCTAATTATTTTACTGTTTTTTACCATATTTTATTGAAGTATACCAAATTTATGAAGAAGCATGCATGGATTTGTATAATGTTTATCCCAGTTCAGCAAGGGTGTTTGCCTTTTTCCCAAAACATTTTACACTTTTTAATGAAAATATAATACATCTGTTCCACATATTTAAAGATCGTTTTTTGGAATTGGTTTAAATCTGAACCACAACACTACTGGCATATTTATTTAGTTCAGGTACTTATATAGCGCCGTCAATTTACACAGTGCTTTACATATATATTGTACATTCAAATCAGTCCCTAACCCTCAAGGGATGTACAATCTAATGTCCCTAAATTATATTCCTACATACATATACTAGGGCCAATTTAGACAGGATCCAATTAACCTACCAACATGTCTTTGGAGTGTGGGATGAAACTGGAGTACCCAGAGGAAACCCATGCAGGCACAGGGAGAACATGCAAACTCCAGGCAGGTGGTGCTGTGGTTGAGATTTGAACCAAGGACCCTAGTACTGCCAGCTGGAAGTGCTAACCATTTAGCCATAGGCATAAATTCTTCATGTTCTCACCTTGTTTGTGTAGGTTTCCAGTACTCCGGTTTCCTCCCACACTCCAAAGACATGCTTGTAGAATAATTGGCTCCTGTCTAAAGTTGTGCTAATATGTGTATGTATGAAAGTGAGTTAGGGACCTTAGATTGTAAGCTCCTTGAGGGCTGGAACTAATGTGAATGTACAAAATATGCAAAGTGCTGTGTAAATACTGGTGTACAGGACCCCAAAGTGGAATATAGGGGAATAAATAGACCCTTTGACTTTAGCTTTGAATTAAGGGTTTGCCATGCCCCCTCCTGTAGGTAAATACTCTATAGGCACCCCAGTCACTGATTTAGAGCTGTTGCATTAAACTGATTTATTGTGGGGGTGTGGCAGAGTTCCAAGTCGAAGCTAAAAGGTGGAAAATATTTTTTTGTTTACAGCTATAGCATACGCAGTTATATTTTATATGCAAGTTTACAGCTTAGGGGATCACAATGATGGACTATGCTGCATTCAAGCACAGAACACTTGGCACTTTATACTCCTAGGATAAGTGGATGTTCACTATGTTTATTGTAACTGTTTAAACCAGCTGATGCTTTTAATCTGTGTAAAAATACATTCACGTGTGCAATACTCACCTTAAATCGGGAGCAGTACCCAGTACTTACTTTTCAGCACAAAATATCTTCATTCTCCTGGTTTGAATAATGCCAAGTGTCACTCAACTCAGAAGACTGGAGACTTACTATGAGTGCAGGGTATCATGGACCTGCTCCTGAGGCTGTATCCCCATGGCCAATCACCATTTGCTGTGTTATGGTGCAGAAAGCAGTGGTAATTACATCAGCACTGTTCTCTACATCATTGAGGATATTGTTTCGAAGAGAATGGAGATCCTAATGAATTATGTGACTTACCTAAAGATCTCAGAAAAGGTAAGTATTAAAAAAAATAGCATAACAAACAGCTTTGGGAAACCTTGCAGGTGCCAAGTCCAGAGTTGGATGTTAAATTACATTGGCGGAATGAGTCCTACCCATACAAACCAACAACCCCAAGCACATGTTATTCTGACCATCTGTACATAGATCAAATTCCAAGCATCAATATCTTCATCATGCAGAGGAACATTTCTGGAGGGTGCTAAGAGATTATGTCAACTCTGCATCTAGGTTTGATGGACTGCATGTAACACTCCATTTACAATCCTGAAAGCAGATGCTGGCACAATGCAAATTACTATCTGTCAATGCATCTGGCACTCTGTATCCACAAATTGGGCAAATACAGTATAAGCATGCATAGGATTTTTCTTTAATCTGATAATACTTGACTCCAATAATGTCCATAAACATCCGAACACAAAATCCTGTCCAAATTTTCTCCATGCTACAGAACTGTAAGGAAAGTTACCAAATTAAGTCGTAGTTGTGAAAACTGTGTAATTATTGAAAAACAGCCTCTATACTGTTTATTGTCAGTAGATTATCATAGAAGTAACTTATTTTTCCTAGGACATCTGTATTAAATTTGATTGATGGGTGAAACTTGTTGAAACTATTGTAGAATACTTCAGGCATTTTTTCTCTCCCTCTTCTAATATAAACATGTTATAAACCAATACCTAAACCATCAAGAAAAAGGTGAGATGTACCCTTAATCATCTCCACTCAAATGCCAAGAAAATGCAACATTAACTGTAAGATTAGCAGCATAGCAGGATATTACTTTTCAGTTCAGTTTTAACTCTGTTTAGTTTCTCACTATCAGGAAAAATACTACAGTGGTGGAAAAATGGTCAATAGCTTTGGGTTACTGGGACAAGAAAAGTATGTTTAAAAAAGCTGGCCTGTGATAATCTGTGAGAAGAACCCCTGCCGCATCACATTTCTTAACCAATGAAGTAGTATTACTCCTTTTCACCAAAATCAGAAGGCTGCTTTAAATATACAACTGAATGTACAACTGTTTTGACCAGAGATACTCATTTTAGTAGGGAACCATGTACAAGCAGACTATTGTTGTTGGATCCCAGCTGACATGCTGCCATTGTAATTTTACTAAGGTGCCCAAAGTTTTTAAGTCAACATGAGGGACACACTAATCTATGTCATACAAAGGTATGGTGCAGCTCTGCTACTGTATATCTAAACCCACACTATAACAACCTGTTATTTCAGACCTTATCTTCTCACAGTGTCTTACTGTGCTAATCGTTCTATACAGCTTGGTCTCCTCCTGAGACAATACCAGGGCCTTATGGAGCACATGGAGCTCAGAACATGGAGCTCAGAACATGGAACTCAGAACATTGAACTCAGAATATGAATCATCAATCACAGAATTTGCAACACAGAACAAGTAACTCTCAATATGGAACATAGAACATCGAGTATGTATCTCGGAAATTGGAATATGTAACCTGGAATATGCAAAATTGAACTTGGATTACAGAACATAGAATTTAGAATATGAAACATGGAACTGAGAATATGTAACTGAAATCATGGAACATAGAAGGGTATGAAGCATTTATTATACATCGAAAAAACTAAACAGAAGTAATCTAATTTTGTTAAATAAAGTATTTTCCATGATTACACAAACAACCTATGCTGTATCTTTCAGATTATAAACAGATAAACCAAGACTCTAAAGTGCAGCACAGCACTAAAGAGAATAGAAAGCATTTCCAAAATAATTACTGACTTTCTAGCTAGTCACTGACCTTTTAGCAGGTAGCATTTAGGCAAACAACTAAACCCTAAAGCTCTCCCAGTTACATAGATCATGAAAATGCTTACACAAATAATTATTAGAGTAAATATACCTACATATGTCTAACTCAGAGGTGTCCAAAATGAAAGGGCCAAGAATCAAGTGGAGAGATTTAAAACTCAATACCACCTAGACTGCCAAAATAAACTCAAAACAGGGAATATGGAGCTTGGAACATGGAATTCAGAACATGGAACTTGGAACTCTTAATATAGAACATGGATTACGGAAAATGCAACTCAGTACAAAGAAATTAGATTTTACGTTTCATGGTAGAGCAGCGCACCACATTAATGGAGAACACTCGTTAAAAGCCCAGTTAAATCTTTGTGTAAATGGCACAACATTAATGCGCTACTATGAACAAAAAAGGTGCAGGTTTGTTATTATTTTCTTTTCTGGTGTCATTATAGTCCATTCAAATGAATAGGCTGCCTTAATTCAACATACCAGAGTGGACAGGTGCAAATGTAAGCAATAACCAGCATGGATTCATGAAAGAAAGAAGTTGTCAAACAACTCTGATTTCTTTTTATGAGGAGGTAAAGCAAAACCTTAGTAAAAGGAGTGGCTGTGGACATAGTATACTTGGGTTTTGTAAAAGCATTTAACACCGTTCCCCACACACAACTAATCTGTAAGGTAAAGTCTACCGGCTTGGAAAAATCAGTTTGCAAATGGATAGAAAACTGGCTAAAAGATCGTATTCAGAGAGTAGTTGTTAATGATTCATACTCTGAATGGTCTAGGGTCATCAGTGGTGTACCCCAAGGTTCAGTGTTGGGACCCTTACTTTTTAACATATTTATAAATGATATAGGGTCTGGGATTAAAAATCCCATTTCAGTCTTTGCAGATGACACCAAGCTGTGCAGTGGAATAACGCCCCTATAGGATGTCTCCAATTTACAAGCCAACCTCAATGCACTGTTTAATTGGGCAACTATGTGGCAAATGAGATTTAATGTTGATAAATGTAAAGTTATGCACTTGGGGGCTAAGAATATGCATGTATCATACATACTAGGGGGGGTACAACTGGGGGGATCAATGGTGGAGAAGGATCTGGGAGTTCTGGTAAATCATATGTTTAATAATAGCATGCAATGCCAAGCTGCAGTTTCCAAAGTGAGCAAAATCCTTTCTTGTATTAAAAGAGTTATGGACTCCAGGGATAGAGGTATAATTTTGCCCATGTGCAAATCATTAGTAAAACCTCATCTAGAATATGCAGTTGAGTTTTAGGCACCAGTTCACAAAAAGGATATTGGGGAACTGGAGAAAGTGCAACCAAACTGATAAGAGGCATGGATGAGTGGTCCATATAGTAAACTTGGTGTTGAGTTATTCACTTTAAGGTCATCACAGAGGACAAGGGGGAACCCTTTATGTCTGGAGGAAAAGAGATTTAACTTACAAATACAGAAAGGCTTCTTCACAGTAAGAGCTGTGAGAATGTGGAATAGACTTCCCCAAGAGCTGGTTCTGGCCCTGGCCAAAAGTATTGAGTATTTGAGTATTGAGTCTTGAGTATTGAGAATGGCACAAATATTAATTTCCACAAAGTCTGCTGCTTCAGTGTTTTTAGGTCTGTTTGTCAGATGTTCAGATGTTACTATGGTATACTGAAGTATAATTACAAGCATTTCACAAGTGTCAAAGGCTTTTATTGACAATTACATTAAGTTTATGCAAAGAGTCAATATTTGCAGTTTTAATCCTTCTTTTTCAAGACTTCTGCAGTTCGCCCTGGCATGCTGTCAATCAACTTTTGGGCCACATCCCATTCTTGTATAATCAATGCTTGGAGTTTGTCAGAATTTGGGGGGGGGGGTTTGTTCACCCGCCTCTTAAGGATTGACCACAAGTTCTCAATGGGATTAAGGTCTGGGGAGTTTCCTGGCCATGGAGCCAAGATTTCGCTGTTTTGTTCCTCAAGCCACTTAGTTATCACTTTTGCCTCATGACAAGGTGCTCCATCATGCTGGAAAAGGCATTGTTCATCACCAAACTGTCCTTGGATGGTTGAGAGAAGTTGCTCTTAGAGGATGTTTTTGTACCATTCTTTATTCATGACTGTGTTCTTAGGCAAAAGCGTGCGTGAGCCCACTTCCTTGGCTGAGAAGCAACCCCACACATGAATGGTTTCAAGATGCTTTACTGTTGGCATGACACAGGACTGATGGTAGCGCTCACCTTTTCTTCTCCGAACAAGGTTTTTTCCTGGATGCCCCAATTGGAAAGGGGATTAATCAGAAAAAATGACTTTACCCCAGTCCTCAGCAGTCCATCCTTGTACATTTTGCAGAATATCAGTCTGTCCCTGATGTATTTCCTTGAGAGAAGTGGCTTCTTTGCTGCCCTTCTTGACACCAGGTCATCCTCCAAAAGTCTTTGCCTCACTGTGCGTGCATATGCACTCACAACTTCCTGCTGCCATTCCTGAGCAAGCTCTGTACTGGTGGTGCCCTGATCCCGCAGTTGAATCAAATTTAGGAGACAGTCCTGGTGCTTGTTGGGCTTTCCTGGGTGCCCTGAAGCCTTCTGCACAACAATTGAACCTCTCTCCTTGAAGTTCTAGATGATCTGATAAATGGTTGATTAAAATCTTACTAAACCCAGGACCCTGCATCCACTATATCTGCTCTCCCAATGGTACACAGAACAAGGAAGTGCAATTATTTTAGTAAATTAAAACTGCTAAATACCTTTTCTCATCAGCAGTCAGAGCAGTCTTGTGGCTTCTATCTGTGTCCAGCCCAGCACTAGCTAAAGCTTATAAGAGGAGTTTTCTTTCTGCTCTAGGAGGATGGAAATCCCCTGACCTCTGTCTAGACAACACTGATTGGCCCTGTGCTGGTCACATGCACTCTCCTAAGAAAAAAAAAACCCTCCCTAGCAATATACACCAAACTGAACATGTGCAGTGGTGGTTGCTTGAAAAAAGGGGAGGAACAGAGAAGAAAGGATCAAACAGCCTTTTACACAATGCAGAGGATTAACCCCTTAGGTTCCGCAGTGAGTATAACAAACATGGTTTAATACATATACATACTGATTTTACTGTTGTGGGTTTAGTAACACTTTAAGGTGCAATCTTAGTAGCAGCAATATCCTTGCCTGTGAATCCCTTTTCAAGCAAAGCAATGATGACTGCACATGTTTTCTTGTAGGTAAATTAATATATGTGTCATCCTCAAACCTTTTGGCCAGGGCTGTAGATGGTTTTAAGAAAGGTCTGGATTCTTTCCTAAAAGCACATAATATAACTGGATACTAATATTTATAGGTACAGTTGATTTAGGGAATATCTGATTACCTCTTGGGGGATCAGGAAGGAATTTTTCTCCCTGCTGGAGCAATTTGGATCATGCTTAACTAGTAGCCGACCGCAGATAGCCGAATGACGGCTACACTGCGGCCGGCCAGTTCTGAGTGGACGTCATATGACATCCTCCCAGAACGCGCTCTCCTGCGCGCCCCAGGGGGCGCGCACCCGGCGATCTCCGTGATCGCTGTGTCCTACGGACACAGCTGATCACGTGATGTGGTAAAAGGCCAATCACAGCGGCCTTTTACCACGTGATCAGCGGTGTCCAATGACACGCTGATCAGAGGGAAATGCAAGTGCCGGTTCTCGGCTGCACTTTCCTCACGCTGTCAGATCGTGAGGAAAGTACTGCCGAGAACCGGCAGTTGTCAGAGCGGGGATCGGCACCGATCATCAGGGCACTGATGATCAGTGCCCTGATGATCGGTGCCCAGCAGTGCCACCCGCAAGATCCGCCCACCTGTGCCCAGCAGTGCGCCCACTAGCTCCGCCCACCTGTGCCCAGCAGATCACCCACCTGTGCCCAGCAGTGCACCCACCTGTGCCCAGCAGTGCACCCACCTGTGCCACTCTGCAGTGTCCCACACATGTGCCCAGAAGTGCCACCTACCTGTGCCCAGCAGTGCCACCCACCTGTGCCCACCCACCTGTGCCCACCAGTGCCACCCACCTGTGCCCTTCCACCAGTGCTGCCCACCAGTGCCACCCACCAGTGCAGCCCAGCAGTGCTGCCAGTCAGTGCCACCAGTCAGTGCCCAGGGGTTGTGCCAGTCAGTGCCGCCAGTCAGTGCCCAGCAGTGATGCCAGTCAGTGCCGTCTATCAGTACCCATCATCAGTGTCACCTATCAGTGCCGCCTATCAGTGCTGCATATTAGTGCCGCCTATCCGTGACACCTCATTAGTGCTGTCTATCAGTGCCGCCTATCCGTGCCACCTCATTAGTGCTGCCTATCAGTGCCCTTTAGTGCTGCCTATCAGTGCCCATCAGTGCTGCCTCATCAACGCACATCGGTGAAGGAGAAAAAATACCTGTTTGAAAAATTTTATAATAGAAACAAAGAAACTTTTTTTTTTTTAATTTTTTGCATTTTTTTTATTTATAGCGCAAAAAGTAAAGCGCCCAGTGGCGATTAAATACCACCAAAAGAAAGCTCTATTTGTGAGAAAAAAATGATCAAAATTTCATACGGGTACAATGTTGCATGACCGCGCAATTGTCAATCAAAGTGCGGCAGCGCTGAAAGCTGAAAATTGGCCTGGTAAATAAGGGGGTATAAGTGCCTGGTAGGCAAGTGGTTAATTGGGGTATTTTTTACCTCCTCTGGATCAACTGTGGGTATTGGATAGTGTATATGGAGATTTTCTATTTGTGTGTGTGTGTGTTTTATCTGTTGGATGAACTGGATGGACTTGTGTCTTTTTCAACCAGATTAACTATTTAACTGCGTAAATGGGTCCTAAAACACTTCTGTAAATACATGTTTATTTATTTATTACAGGTACTTATATAGCGCCATCAATTTACACAGTGCTTTACATATATATTGTACATTCACATCAGTCCCTAACCCTCAAGGGGGGTACAATCTAAGGTCCCTAACTTACATTCATACATACACATACTAGGGCCAATCTAGACAGGAGCCAATTCACCTGCCAGCATGTCTTGGGAATGTGAGAGGAAACCGGAGTACCCGGAGGAAACCCACGCAGGCACAGGGAGAACATGCAAACTCCATGCAGGTGGTGCCGTGATTGGGATTCGAACCAACGACCCTGGTACTGCCAGGCGGAAGTACTAACCACTTAGCCACTGTGCTGCCCATGTTACCATAACAAATAAGTCTGAATGTGGTCTTACATAACAAATGGCATACCTGCTAAAAGAACAGTAACTATACTTACCTTTCAGATGGCTGGTGGTTGGAAGCACAGAGTTCTGTGGGGAAGACAGGTATTTGACCCATTCAATCAGTGAAATACCTGCAGTGGGTGGGAGCCAGCGAAAAGGTGGAAGTTCAACAAATGGGCTGCAGGAAAATTAAGTATAATATCTGTTCTTTTAGCAGGTATATAATTCTACACAAGTGACACAGTGCTGACAGGGTCACTTGAACTTTTGGGGGTCCATCACACGTCCTTTTCTGTTTGTTTGTCTAATACCCCTTAAAAGGCAAGGAATGCTTTGAATTTTACACAATGCTGTTTTCTTTTAACCACTGCCCGATCAGCCTATTGTCAAATGATGGATGGGTGGGACCCTTGTCGTTTCGACTGAATGTCATATGACGTCCTCCTGAAACGCACTGCACCGGATGACTGATCAGTGTGCCAGTACCATGTGATCGCTGTGACCAGTCACAGCAGATCACACGACAGTTGTAAACAATGAATGGCTTTGATTCAAGCCATTCATTATGTACAACCGTGTTGTTTGCTGTGATTTTTCACGGTGATCACATGGTACAGACAGGGCCAATCATAGCCCATCTGTACCATGTGATTAGCTGTGCCCAATCACAGCTAATCACAACAATACACAATGAATGAATCAATTTAATTCAGTAAAAATGGTTGCTTATACCAGTGAAATTCACTAGTATAAGCAATTATAATGTGTAAAAAAGAAAAAAATCCTGATAATTTTCCCAGAGTTGTACAATAGTTCTATGGTAACACTGTATTGCTCTGGTCACAGTGTGTTAAAAAAATAATTAAAAAAAAGAAAATAAAAGAAAAAGTTGAAAACAAATTATTATGATTTTTTTTTACATACTGTCACCAGTCAGTGTCCCTGATCACTGCCACACCAGTTATATGATGATGCTGTACTGCACTGGTGACAGTATGTAAAAAAAAAACATTTTTTAAAATCTTTTCATTTTCCAAAACATTGTAACAAAAAATTATAACTTACAAAAAACTCACCATGCCTCTTACTAAATACCGTGGACTGTCTACTTTCCAAACAAAGGGTCATTTGGGGGAATATGTCTACTGTCCTGGCATTTTCAGGCCACAAGAAATGAGATGGGCCATCAGTAGATCGATTTCACATATACACTATATTGCCAAAAGTATTGGGACGCCTGCCTCTACACACACATAAACTTTACTAGCATCCCAGTCTTAGTCCATAGTGTTCAATATTGAGTTGTCCCACCCTTTGCAGCTATAACAGCTTCAACTCTTCTAGGAAGGCCGTCCACAAGGTTTAGGAGTGTGTCTATGGGAATGTTTGATCATTCTTCCAGAAATGCATTTGTGAGGTCAGGAACTGATGTCGGATGAGAAGGCCTGGCTCGCAGTCCCCTCTCTAATTCATCCCAAAGTGTTCTAACAGGTTGAGGTCAGGCAGGCCAGTTAACCTCCTTGGCGGTATTCCCGAGTGTAGCTCGGGGTAACATTTCAGTACCAAGAGCGGTAACCCCGAGCTACACTCGGGAATACCAAGCGACACTGCTCCGGCATTTGTGCTTCACTTACCTTACCCTGCGCTCCCGCGATGTGTCCCCTGCAGCATCCCCGGCCATCTCCTCCGGCCGATGCTGGCATCCGGCTTCTGTGTCCTGTCCCTGTGACGTCGGGACGTACAGGCGCCGCTGCCGCCGGCGGCGGGAAATTTTAAAATTTTAAAAAATGTCTTTTTTTTTTTTTTTTACATTTTACATAGTAAAACATTGCTGTCTCAACCAATTTCACATACATATTGTCCCTAGTGCTTTGTCCTGCGCCCTGCCTGCATTTTGTCTGTTCTTTCTGCCTGGAAACTGAGAAACGTCCATGGCATCCAAAAAGCGTCCATTTAGGTCAAAAGCGGTTTTAGATCAGCTAGAGAACAGCGATAGTAAATCAGAACCACTTGCAGAATTGAGTGATAATGATTCGTGGGGGAAATTCGTCATCAGACACTGAAAACGATTCTGCGACTGAGCTCAGTGATGTGCGAACACTCAAATTTCAGTGTTTTTGGTTTGATTATATTAT
The DNA here is from genome assembly GCF_062004578.1 of Staurois parvus. Lineage (NCBI taxonomy): Eukaryota > Metazoa > Chordata > Amphibia > Anura > Ranidae > Staurois > Staurois parvus. Next base: position 5,331,336 of record NW_028317821.1, read on the forward strand.
TGAATTAAATTTTTTATTATTTTTATATTATTTTTATGATTATTTATTAAATTATAATTTATGATTTTGTGTTTCAAATTTTATCATACCCGGGATGTTTACTAGACTCTTGTTCGGACAGATTTCAGTGAGTTTTTCCTAAAAATTACAGGCCTACAATTAAAAAAATACATATTTCCATGCAAAAAAATGGTACCGCTTTCAGCACCAAAAATCTGAAATAATCATACCGCCAGGGAGGTTAAGTTCCTCCACCACCAACTCACTCACCCATGCCTTTATGGACCTTGCTTTGTGCACTGGTGCACAGTCATGTTGGAACAGGAAAGGGCCATCCCCAAACTATTCTCACAAAGTTGGGAGTATGAAATTGTCCAAAATGTCTCGGTATGCTGATGCCTTAAGAATTCCCTTCACTTGAAAAGCCAAGCCCAACCCCAACTCCAACCCCAGAAAAACAACCCCAATCCACAACCCCCCCTCCACCAAACTTTACACTTGGCACAATGCAGTCAGGCAAGTACCATTCTCCTGGCAACTGCAAAACACAGACACGTCCATCGGATTGCCAGACAGAGAAGATTGGTCATTCCAGATAGCATGTCTTCACTGCTGTACAGTCCAGTGGGGGCGTGCTTTACCCCACTGCATCCAACGCTTTGCATTGCACTTTGTAATGTAAGACTTGGATGCAGCTTCTCGCCCATAAAAAGCCCATTCTGTGAAGCTCTCTATGCACTGCTGTTGTGCTAATATGAAGTCCACACGAAGTTTGGAGGTCTTTAGCTATTGACTCTGCAGACAGTTGGTGACTTTTGCGCACTGTGCGCTTCAGCATGCGCTGACCCCACTCTGTCATTTTATGTGGCCTACCACTTCCTGGCTGAATTGCTGTTGTTCCCAGTTGCTTCCACTTTGTTATAATACCACTAACAGTTGACCGTGGAATATTTAGTAGCAAGGAAATTTCACGGATGGACCTATTGCACAGATGGCAACCTATCACAGTACGATGCTTGAATTTACTGAACTCCTGAGAGCGACCCATTCTTTCACAAATGTTTGTAGAAGCAGTCTGCATGCCTAGGTGCTTGATTTTATATACCTGTGGTCATGGAGGTGATTGAAACACCTGAATCCAATGATTTGGAGGGGTGTCCCAATACTTTTGGCAATATAGTGTATATACCATAGTTTGTGGACTCTATACCTTTCCTACAGACTAAACAATAACACTGATTTGGGTTATTTTCACCAAATAAATGTAGCAGAATACAGTTTGGCCTAAATTTATGAAGAAAGATTATTTATTTGCAAAATTTATCATAGAAAGGAACAAAACCCTGTTGTTGCAGAGAGCTCTATTGTGTGAAAATAATTATAAAAACTGCATATGAGTACAGTGTTGCATGGCTGTGCAATTGTTACTCAAAGTGCAACAGCGCTGAAAGCGGTTAAACATTATTTCCCTTGTGAATTCAACAGTCTATTTGCCTTTAGTAAATCAGCCCTATAGTGTGGCAAAAACCATGTTACATCATTGCATGCCTCATTGACAAACAAAGAGCAGATACTGAGAACTGCATCTAGAAGAGAGGTTTTATTATAATTCTTCCATACATAACAAATTAAAAGACACTAAGAATTAAATCCAGCATATATAATAATAGAAGTACTGGTGTGCATATATACAGAATTTAAACATACATATACTACATCCAGAATTCAGGAACAGAAATGGTAATGATTACTGTTAAAATCTATATGAAGACAGCTCTATCCATGGATTCCATGTTTTAGTATATTTAGGGGCAATGTCCTGAGCATAATAGATATGTTCTTATTAGCTCCTGCCTATGCCAAGGTCTGATCCTTTAGATGCTTTATGAACCCTAACACTAATTTTGCCTCTTCCTACACTGACCATAAACAAGGTTAATTTTATAAGGAATGTAGCAACTCAATGGCTAAGTTAAGCTGTCAAATCTTCTGCTGTAGAGGATTCACCAAGTCTATGGTTGGCCTGCCCTTCCCCACATCCTACACATAGCATTGTAGTCTCTATATCAAGATCTGTAACCAATAACTAGGTAAAGGAGGCTGAAAGGTGCTGGTCAAACACTGGCTTCATCAAGAGATGTTAGTATTTGCAGATCAGAGTACCCTGCAGTTTTGGGTCTTGAGGAACTTGAAAATAATTTGGCATCTTCACGCTAGCATCCGAAGGTTTCTGCTTTTCTTTTATAATTGCTGTGTTATAAAATGTTTTGAATTTAAATGTTTACTTTCAATTGTTTTATTTTTTTTTATAACACTGTGTATTGGTGCTGTAATGCAGATTTATATGTGAGCATTAGATGGCAGTGTCTAGCATTTTTGCACAGCATAGTCCCAGTACAGGAGTGCAGAGACTACTGGGAGTTGTATGCTGAAATCAGAACTCTCCTTACAGTTAAGCTGTAATCAAACTACATAGCACATGAACTATTGTTAAGGGGTGGGAGGATCTAAAAAGCCCAGGAACCCGAGGGATTGGGAGTTGGAGAGAGGCTTGGCTGGTGTAAGGAGGTGTGTGCGAGAGCTGAGTAGAGCTGAGTGGGCCTGGACCAGATTAGACCAAGAAGCTGCAACCAGGGGCGGACTGACAACTCATGGGGCCCCCGGGCAATAGGGGATCATGGGGCCCCTGTGCCCTTGCCCAAACTCAAAAAAGCCTATGAAAAAGGTACCAGGGGCAGCTCATGGGGCCCCCTACTGACCCCGGGCCCTTGGGCAGTGCCCAAGTTTCCAAATGGTCAGTCCGCCCCTGGCTGCAACTGACCTTGAGAAGCTGAGTATCTTGTGAGGAGCAGACTGGTGGAGACCTGCTCACAGCAGGATCGTGGAAGTCATCATCATCATCACAGCCACATCTTCAAAAAACAAGGGGGCCCCCCAACCAAATGCTCATCGTTTCACCCTACATTACACAAGGACCAAGTGAGAGGGTTCCTGACCTAATGCTCTTCGATTGTTGGAGCCTACCATTTCTAACTTTCTTCATGAACACTACCTGCAGGTTACCTAACTGAGTTAACTCCTTGCCGCTCCCTGTTAGGCCAAGTCCAAGCCATCTGGGGAAGGAGTTTGCTGCCCAAGTTAAACTTCATTATATAAAGGGAAATACATCTTAGAACTTTTTTCTCCCAATAAAGTGACTTTTTGTTTTCAAGCCCATATCTTAAAGTGAACCTTTCCCATCTAGTCACAACATATTAAGGTGAACTCTACAAATCACTTTGCTGCCAAAAAGGGAACTATCCAGTTTCTTCGCATTCTAAGGGGACTGCATCTTTGCACCTTTCAACTTAAGAGCCCCAATTGAGCCGGCAGAAGAACCAACCTGATAGTATATTTGTGTGTAGGGAATTTGACAAACTTCATAGTGCTTAAACCTAGACACTTTTGACTGAGGACCAATAGGTGAGTCAGCCTTAGTTTCTTGTTACTCTTTTCTATCTGACTTGGGGAGTATCTCCAAGTCTGGGGGCTGTTGTTTATATTCTCAGTCCTGCAATACTGGTAGGCACGCCTGAAAGGGTATTGTACTGTATTGCATTGTTCCTGTGCTGAAACACGTTGTTTATTGTTAACTCTGGTCAATTGTTGAATTGCCTACTGTTTAATTTATTGACCTCAATACAACGTACTTCTTTATTTTATAACAAACAGTGTGTGTGTATTTTCCTTGTGTGACAGCCAGGAGACTCCTGGCCAGGGTATTTTGGTGGTGTCAGCTGGGGTGGAGCTGCATCTGAGGCCCAGTGACAAACAGAGGACCCAACTATACCAGCGGCACCTGCAGAAGTAGCGCTACATTTACATCTTCATTGTTTTGTAACATAGTGAAATGTAATAAGAATCAACAGATAATTTATGTTAGAAGGTCTGCTGAGACAGGTGATCGGTATTAATTTACTTTTGTAACAAAATACAAAAATCTGGTTGTTATGGAAAAATGCACTCATTAAAAGAGGCTCATTAAATTTAAAGTACAGTAACAAAAACAACTATCTAAGCAACTTATATGCCCATGCTAAAGCTGGATATTTATACCAGTTTAAATTACATGTGAAACTACTTGTGGGCACGTTAACAACTACCCCAAAGACTGGTGTGTGATGATCTGTTTAGCAGGAATTGATAACTTTTTAATCCTTTTTTTCTTTTCTCAGTAAATATATTTTAAAGTAAAGGGAAGGAAATTGTTACTATACATAGCAAAATGTACATGTTTCCATTACACGCTGATAGAAAGTAACTCATATTAGCATGAACTCAAATGCTGAGAATAGTCAGTTTCACTTCCTCACTAAGCGTAGCAATGGAACATACAGGGCCAAACCATGATGCTGTAATACCAGAAAAAAAAGTCTGCAATGCAAATGTGTTAACTGACAGGTATGAGAACCTGAACTTGATACTGAAACTATAAATAAATAAGCTTTTTGTTGTAACAATATACATTTTAATATATAAAAGTAGACTTGGTATCACACTATTTTTTTTTACATATCTTTCAGCCTGTATGCCAATAACTCTGATTGGTAGTTTCCTTGAGGTAGGCAAAATTGGGAAATATTTTGACTAGTTGAGCCAGAGAAGAAGACCTCAGCGATTTAAGGCATGCCATGTACTTAGGTCACTTTGTGACAAAGTACATAGGAACTGGAGGAAAGGGGATTTACACATTTTTCCCAAAACAACCAGTCAGATACCAGATGGCTTTTTGATGTGGAGGAAATAAAAGAAAGCTTCAGTCCCATTGCCATTTAAGATTATTATAAACTTTCCTTTATTTTACTCAGTTTACATTTGGTGTATATATGAATCTAAATATGCATGCAACTGCAGAAGACTGGAATTTAGGTGTTATCTGAATTTTGTAAAAAGTTATAAAAAAATTATAAAAACACATCACAACTGTTTAAATTAGAGAAGATTGCAATATCTCATTATATTATAAAAAAACGAACATTTCCCAGCACACTTGCTAACTAGTCTGCAAACAAACCAAACTGACCCTGTGTAACAACTCATTGCACACATTTGCAAATATATGTGGAGGCTGCAGTGCCCCCGTCAAAACCCTCTGTCTTTAATGTGAAATGTTAGACAGGGTCATTTTGTTATTTTTTTGCAGGCTAGCTGGTAAGGGTGCTGAGAAATTAATTTGTTTGTGATGTGTGTTGTCCTTTTATGTGCACCTTACTGCAAAGGCTAATTATAAATTGGGGTGGTTGCCAAATTTTTGAATATCTCATTATATGCATGTATAATCTATCTTTATTAGATATATAACAGATTTTCTTTTTTTTCAGCATACAAAAAATATGCTTGTGATATTGTATACATTATAAAGTTTAATGAGGCATATATGTACTTTTCACTATCATCATGGTTTAGTCATTATACACCATGGTAACAATAATGTGCTTGTACCAACAAAAAAATCAAGTAAGTGTAGTGTGTTGCCTAAAGGACACACTCTCTTAATATTGGTATAAGATTTAATGTGACCAGTCTTCTGCCGTTTGGTAATACATAGGACAGTATCATATATACAGTGATATGTAGAGAAAGAGAAAGATAACAGTGTTAGGAAACGAAAGGAATCGAAAAAAAGAATAGAGAAAAAATTGAAAAAAAAGGGGGGGAGGAGTATTATCTAAAGGTAATGTCCCCTCCAGGCCAATGTAGCATTCCAGAAGTCTTGGAGATGTATTATGAATATAATTTTGAATTCTAGATAATAAGATAATGCTTCAGAGGTCTGGAACCAAGACACTGGAAATGGTTCTGAATCTTGTCTGTCATTATGTGTGTATGTTTTGTGGATAATATGTTACAATAACACAGACTGATGTTTACCAGTGCACATGGCTACTAATCACCATGACTGTCAAAAGACATAGTAAATATATAAAAGTTTAATATATACCAGAGGTATTTTATATAGAACCATATGGTATTTTATGGATTTGGTCTTCTACTGCCTCACGAAATCAAAACAAATCCTTTCAAACTAAAAACTTTTATTATGGTCTTTTTCTGGTTTGGTGAAAAACGTATGGGAAATTCTGGAGCAGATAAATGTTTCTCAGCTAAGATGAGTAATGAACCCTT